>NC_041357.1:29378698-29521198 GCF_900634415.1 Cottoperca gobio
AGAGAGTCAGAGAGAAAAGAGAGAGAGAGAGAGACAGAAAGAAGAGAGACAGACGACAGACGACAGAGAGAGAGAGAGAGAGAGAGAGAGAGAGAGAGAGAGAGAGACAGAGAGACGAGAGAGAGAGAGAGAGGACGAGAGAGAAGAGAGAGAGAGAGAGAGAGAGGAGAGAGAGACCAGAGAGAAGAGAGAGAGACGAGAGAGAGAGAGAGAAGAGATCAGAGAGAGAGAGAGAAACCGAGAAAGAAAGGAGAGAGGAGAGATACTAGAGGAGAGACAGAGATAGAGAGATAAGAGAGACATAGATAAGATCTATATTTAATATATATACATACGAAGCAGAGAGAGACATAGATAGACGAGACAGACAGACAGAGATAGAGACATAGAAAGAGAGAGAGAGAGAGAGAGACAGAGAGGAGACAGAGATAGAGAGACAGAGAGAGAGAGACAGAGAGAGAGAGACAGAGAGAGAGAGACAGAGAGAGAGACAGAGAGAGAGAGAGAGACAGAGAGAGACAGAGGGAGAAGGTGGGTGAGCTAACAGCATGTCATCAGATGTAGAACACGCTGCTCAACATTTATTTCACATCTCAAAGCTCTAAATAGAAACAAATTCAGAGCACAGATCTCCAAATAGTCAGACGTCAAATGACAAACCTTAAAATAGATCCAAACACACACACACACACATACATTAGACCTCAGACCTTCAGACAGACACATTAGACCACAGACCTTCAGACAGACACATTAGACCTCAGACCTTCAGACAGACACATTAGACCTCAGACCTTCAGACAGACACATCAGACCTCAGACCTTCAGACAGACACATTAGACCTCAAACCTTCAGACAGACACATCAGACCCCAGACCTTCAGACAGACACATCAGACCTCAGACCTTCAGACAGACACATTAGACCTCAGACCTTCAGACAGACACATCAGACCCCAGACCTTCAGACAGACACATCAGACCACAGACCTTCAGACAGACACATTAGACCTCAGACCTTCAGACAGACACATCAGACCTCAGACCTTCAGACAGACACATTAGACCTCAGACCTTCAGACAGACACATCAGACCACAGACCTTCAGACAGACACATCAGACCACAGACCTTCAGACAGACACATTAGACCACAGACCTTCAGACAGACACATCAGACCTCAGACCTTCAGACAGACACATCAGACCACAGACCTTCAGACAGACACATCAGACCTCAGACCTTCAGACAGACACATCAGACCACAGACCTTCAGACAGACACATCAGACCTCAGACCTTCAGACAGACACATTAGACCTCAGACCTTCAGACAGACACATCAGACCACAGACCTTCAGACAGACACATCCGACCTCAGACCTTCAGACAGACACATCAGACCACAGACCTTCAGACAGACACATTAGACCACAGACCTTCAGACAGACACATTAGACCACAGACCTTCAGACAGACACATCAGACCATAGACCTTCAGACAGACACATTAGACTTCAGACCTTCAGACAGACACATTAGACTTCAGACCTTCAGACAGACACATTAGACCACATACCTTCAGACAGACACATTAGACCTCAGACCTTCAGACAGACACATTAGACCTCAGACCTTCAGACAGACACATCAGACCTCAGACCTTCAGACAGACACATTAGACCTCAGACCTTCAGACAGACACATCAGACCCCAGACCTTCAGACAGACACATCAGACCACAGACCTTCAGACAGACACATTAGACCTCAGACCTTCAGACAGACACATCAGACCACATACCTTCAGACAGACACATTAGACCACAGACCTTCAGACAGACACATCAGACCTCAGACCTTCAGACAGACACATTAGACCACAGACCTTCAGACAGACACATCAGACCTCAGACCTTCAGACAGACACATCAGACCTCAGACCTTCAGACAGACACATCAGACCACATACCTTCAGACAGACACATTAGACCACAGACCTTCAGACAGACACATCAGACCACAGACCTTCAGACAGACACATAGACCTCAGACCTTCAGACAGACACATCAGACCACATACCTTCAGACAGACACATTAGACCACAGACCTTCAGACAGACACATTAGACCTCAGACCTTCAGACAGACACATTAGACCACAGACCTTCAGACAGACACATCAGACCTCATACCTTCAGACAGACACATTAGACTTCAGACCTTCAGACAGACACATTAGACCCCAGACCTTCAGACAGACACATTACACTTCAGACCTTCAGACAGACACATTAGACCACAGACCTTCAGACAGACACATTAGACCACAGACCTTCAGACAGACACATCAGACCATAGACCTTCAGACAGACACATTAGACTTCAGACCTTCAGACAGACACATTAGACTTCAGACCTTCAGACAGACACATTAGACCACATACCTTCAGACAGACACATTAGACCTCAGACCTTCAGACAGACACATTAGACCTCAGACCTTCAGACAGACACATCAGACCTCAGACCTTCAGACAGACACATTAGACCTCAGACCTTCAGACAGACACATCAGACCCCAGACCTTCAGACAGACACATCAGACCACAGACCTTCAGACAGACACATTGACCTCAGACCTTCAGACAGACACATCAGACCACATACCTTCAGACAGACACATTAGACCACAGACCTTCAGACAGACACATCAGACCTCAGACCTTCAGACAGACACATTAGACCACAGACCTTCAGACAGACACATCAGACCTCAGACCTTCAGACAGACACATCAGACCTCAGACCTTCAGACAGACACATCAGACCACATACCTTCAGACAGACACATTAGACCACAGACCTTCAGACAGACACATCAGACCACAGACCTTCAGACAGACACATAGACCTCAGACCTTCAGACAGACACATCAGACCACATACCTTCAGACAGACACATTAGACCACAGACCTTCAGACAGACACATTAGACCTCAGACCTTCAGACAGACACATTAGACCACAGACCTTCAGACAGACACATCAGACCACAGACCTTCAGACAGACACATCAGACCTCAGACCTTCAGACAGACACATCAGACCTCAGACCTTCAGACAGACACATTAGACCACAGACCTTCAGACAGACACATCAGACCTCAGACCTTCAGACAGACACATTAGACCTCAGACCTTCAGACAGACACATTAGACCTCAGACCTTCAGACAGACACATTAGACCACAGACCTTCAGACAGACACATTAGACCTCAGACCTTCAGACAGACACATCAGACCACATACCTTCAGACAGACACATCAGACCCCAGACCTTCAGACAGACACATCAGACCTCAGACCTTCAGACAGACACATTAGACCACAGACCTTCAGACAGACACATTAGACTACAGACCTTCAGACAGACACATTAGACTACAGACCTTCAGACAGACACATCAGACCTCAGACCTTCAGACAGACACATTAGACCACAGACCTTCAGACAGACACATTAGACTACAGACCCTCAGACAGACACATCAGACCCCAGACCTTCAGACAGACACATCAGACCTCAGACCTTCAGACAGACACATTAGACCACAGACCTTCAGACAGACACATTAGACTACAGACCCTCATCTCAAGTTCATGTCGTCCATGTTACTTCTTATAAAACAGTACGTTTCATAATTACACAGAAGTTTCTGCTGAGTGAAGTCCAAAAGATTTAACCAAAGGTCAATCTATACGGATGTAACTAAGTTACTATGTAGGTAAGTAACTACGTCACGTTATACTTCACGTACGTAACGCGAGGAACTACGGCACGTTATACTTCACGTACGTAACGGGAGTAACTACGTCACCTTATACTTCACGTACGTAACGTAAGTAACTATATCACGTTATACTTCACGTACGTAACGTGAGGAACTACGTCACCTTATACTTCACGTACGTAACGTAAGTAACTATATCACGTTATACTTCACGTACGTAACGTCAGTATCTATATCACGTTATACTTCACGTACGTAACGCGAGGAACTACGTCACGTTATACTTCACGTACGTAACGTGAGTAACTATGTCACCTTATACTTCACGTACGTAACGTAAGTAACTATATCACGTTATACTTCATGTACGTAACGTGAGGAACTACGTCACCTTATACTTCACGTACATAACGTAAGTAACTATATCACGTTATACTTCACGTACGTAACGTCAGTATCTATATCACGTTATACTTCACGTACGTAACGTCAGTATCTATATCACGTTATACTTCACGTACGAAACGTGAGGAACTACGTCACATTATACTTCACGTATGTAACATGAGGAACTACGTCACGTTATACTTCACGTACGTAACGTGAGTAACTATGTCACGTTATACTTCACATACGTAACGTAAGTAACTACGTCACGTTATACTTCACGTACGTAACGTGAAAAACTACGTCTCGTACTTCTGTTACCTCAAACCACGATCGTTTCCTAAACCTAACCAAGTTTGCTCATATATCTCCGACCTCATGGTTTTCTATTAGCTATGAGGCTAATGTTAGCTAGAGTCGCGAGAAAACAGCGAAAAATACTAAATTAATTACTATTCTTGTAAAATAATCTTAGTTATATCCCTTTTATAATTAAAGCAACAGTTCGACGTTTTGGGAAATAAGATTATTCGCTTTCTGGCCAAGAGATCGATGAGCAGATTGGAACCAGTTTCCATCTTCTCATTTGATGCTGCAAAATATCCTGTACGGCTATTTGCATAAAAAATACTTGTTTTTACTTTAATTGCACGTCATACTGATCGCTTTGATTCAGATGTTATTCACAGCGTTCCCACAATCTCATGAAATGCTCGTGGAGACGCTGAAACTTGAGTTACGCATGTGGCTTATAAAATAACCGTTAGTTACGCCTACGAGTTGTAAAAGCAAGTGTTAATACACACACACCTTTAAATTAGGTGAGAAATGTAAATGTTTGGAACACCTTTGGTCATTGCATACAGATAAGAGGAGAGGGAGACCTCCTTCACATCTCTGGAAGGAAGTGTTCTGTTTTCAAAGGTCATCCTTCGCATCTCGGCACGAAATGTCAGCTAAAATTGGATTGGGAGGGGTAAAGTAATTAATAAATATATAAACAAATCAGCAAATAAGCCATCAAAGCTGACGGAATGCCAAAAGACAGGAGGTGAGGAAGGCCAAGCGCTAGGGAAGAGGGGGCATTGATTATTAAATTTAAAAATTAGCAGTGGAGAAAATGTATTAATTTAGAAGCTCGGCAGCTCTACCAACACACACGCACACACACACACACACACACACACACACACACACACACACACACTACACACACACACACACACACACACACACCACTTTGACTAAAACAGACACAGCATCAGCATCAGCATCCAACTGCTTTTCAGTCACTGAGCCTCCACACATCTCCAGACAGTGCTCATTTGAATACAGAATTATAATTATGTGATTCACATGAAATTTTCATTAGGTTGGGGTAGAAAATATGCATTACAGCGGCGGATGTATCTAGGTGTTAATATTGATGACAGCGTCGGCTCCCCAGCCAGAGGGCGACGAAGTGAATGCTAAACGGAACCTGGGTGTTTGCTCCTCTGCAGAGGAGGTGCGACTCCTCCTCCCTGCTTCTTTAATAATTCTGTTTGGCACAGATGCCATTGGGAGGGCTCGGCTACTCGAGAGGATTGGCTAATTAGTGCAGCATCACTGGTAGCTACTGTCTGAGTGTGGGGGAGCACTGCAGATTGACATTCAGGACCACGCAGAGGAGAACCAGACAGCCACTGAGTGAGGTGTCGCAACGGATCAGCAGTATGGACGTCGTGAAATCTAGTTGTCATCTGTCAAGCTGAGGTGAAGACGTTAATATTTGCTGCATCAACAGGAACTAATTGCTTCCTTTTCTCTGTTCGTTTTACAGCATTTGTTTCTACGAGCCCTTTGTGTAGTAACAAAAACACACCTTTTCAAATGTGACTTTAAAATATCGTGAGTGTCAGTCTTAAAATAATGTTGTTTTTCTTCAGTCGTGAAAAGCTGACATATTAGAGAAGGGAGCGTTCTCCTCGTGCAGTTTATACAATATTGTTGCATTAATAATATAAAAGGTAGAAGTACTTTCATCTGGGGCCATCTCTTGTCTCAGACAGGAAACAGCAGTACAGTGTGTACAATTCAGAGAGAATTGTGTTTCAGATTACTTAAAAGGGTAATTACAGTGTTACATAAAGTCCAAACCTTTTTTATGAAACTACACAGAGGCTGATGCAACAGTGATTCAGCCTGCAGTCAAGTTCAAGCTTTTGTTCATTCAAAGCAGCCAGAAAAGATCCTTCTTTACATGCAAACACTCTCAAACGAGGTTGAATCCCAGCGTTCAGGTACAAAAACGTATTATTCTGCAGCTTTTGTATTTATTATGTTGATCCAGTGCCTAAAACATCAAAGGCTCTCCAGCTTAACACCGAAGGTTTTCCCAAAATAAATACTTCCTGTCATTTGAGGTTGAACTTACAACCCCGAGACCGTTATATAGCTGGGCGGTCACATACGAGTACTCCACAGTGAACAGCACAAGTATAAGCAACTAATAAGATCTGCATGAGTCTACACATGCACCACCAGCCTCCTGCATGCGTCTGCCTGATAACGCTCAGAACTTATTTCATGCTCTTCATCCCACCGTAGTAATAGAGTGCCGAATGTATGTTGATATGCATATTCAACCAAACCTGCAATGACTCTGTCACATGCTGAAAAGCTCATTTGAAATATCTTCGCCTTCTTAGTTCACCTTCCCAGATAGTATCTGCGGGCTGCCACCTCACATCAGATCTCACTAGAACTAAATTCACATATAAATGTAAATGACAAAAGGGGGAAAAAATCCAATGAAATACATATCATGTACGCCTTCAAATGTACCTCATTTAATCTACTGGTGCAGTGCCTGTTTGAGACGTGCCTGTTTGGAAATTCCATCCTCACTCCCAACGTGTCCAATACCAACGCTTGGTTCGTGGGCCTCTGCATCCGTGAGTTAACCTAAAAACTAAGTAAAGCTTTGTTAGAAGTAACGAAACTGTATGTTTCCTGGAAACACAGAAGTTTAATTTGACATTGGCTCGGCCTCATCTTAACAACCTCACACTCGACACTGCACTTGCTTGGTTCCTGAGCAATGCACATGGCAAGTGTGAAATCGATCGGATGAACGGTTGTCGAGAAAAGTACTAATAAAAACTTCTCTTTCTTGATTGTACTTTACAGTTAGAATTGTAGCGAGCGATGGAAAGCAATCTGTAGCCAGCATGTTTCGGCACAACTAATAGATATATCCCCTGGATCTCAAGAGCTCGCGACACTGCACTTCCTCTGGGTCCTCGGCAAAACAGCCGCCAAGTGCGGAGGCGATCGGATGAACGATTGTCGGGAAAACCAAAGGACAGAAAACCAGACAGACGGACTCCTTTCACTGTAGTTGGATTTTAAACCTTGACAAATCGATTTTCTGGGCGTCTGACACCCCAACGTCCACCTGATGTGTTGATTGTTAAGATCTAATGTAGTCTCTTGAAGTTCATGTATTGCTTGATGGGAAGATTGCTGATTATTTGAGAGCTGCTTCAAAGTCTTTTCAACCCATTCTGATTGTAGATAGCTGTGTAACCACTGCAAGATAAATGGGAAGTTCCTTGATGCAAGTGCCTCTCACTGAACAAAAAGTACGACTAAGGTTAGAAATAAATTGACGTAAAAAGATATTCATATAAAAATGAACAAAATGTGTAAAGAGACCGGACACTGAAAGAGATGTCTGGCTTCTATCCCCACTCGTCACCCTGATCTTCACAGGTTTACTTTTTACTGAGCTGGAAGAATGTCCCACTATTTCCTGAATTTGCATTGAGCATTGGCATCGGACATAAACACTGTGCTATACAATCATCCTATATGTGTCGCAACACAACTGGAGTAGCTCCACAATGCCTGTATGCACTACCCAGCAGACGATCCTTATCGGGCACCCTTGTGGTTTAGTTGTTAGTCCATGAACTGAAACGTCTCTGGTTCACGTCCAGCCAGAGACCATGGTGCACGTCATTCCCGCTCTGTCTCTCCTCTCACTTCCTGTCATCTCTCCACTGCCTGCTGTCAAAGGTTTCCGCCCAAAACTCATTTTAAAAAGCTGCCTTTAAAACGTTTTTATAGTAATAGATCAAACAACTACCTGCAATGTAATCATGCAAAGACACCAAAGATCAGAAGCCTCTGCCCCCCCGACCCCTCCGCCAAAGGTTTCTACTAATCAAGTTTTGCTTCACAGAAGAGGATCAGCTGCTCACTTGTCCTTTGTGCCACACAACAATCTCTTTGTATGAAAGATCCAGATGGTTTTTGGACAATCTATCCTGGGGACACTCATGTGTCCAACGTATCCAGAAGCTGACAGGCGACTCAATGATTGTCTCATTTGTTTCCAGTCATTACCGAAACGTCTGACAATCAATGAGGTACTGATTTATTAATGCCAACATGTGGAACATAATTAAAAATAGAATCACTAGCATGAAGCGAATGAAGTTTGTCTTTACTCGACACGAGAAGCCTTCACTACAGCACAGTACACAGGTGCAAAACAATCACCTGTAATACATCATTTATGAAAAAGAATAAATACATCTCACTGATGTATCTGACAGATGTGCTTCAGTGAGACAGCGCTGGAATTGCATTACAGATAAAAGAATTAGAGTAAATGTGCCGCAAATCAGTTCAATCCCTGCAAATACAAAGAGTGAGCGCAGGAATGAGATCCATAAATTGTGTTGGAGGTACCATATGGAATTCATTTTTGTCAAAACAGCCAAGGTGAAACTTCAAACAGCAACCACTTCATTATAACTGAGAATATTATTCGCATGTGCATCGAGCATAGGTACGGTGGGCTCTGGGGAAGAGGGATAAAAATAGTCGATTCTTTAATCTCAGAGAAATCCTCTGGTTGTGGAACATGTGTGCATGTGTCGCGCTAATCTGGCAGCAGAATTCCTCTCATTCGCCTTTTAACCTGTTTATTCTTCCTCTGCATCCAACCAGGTTAAATTATATGAAACTACTATCAAAGCATCCCTGAGCAAGGTACATAACACGCAGCTGTGTTAATGAGTCCAACTGTGTGGGTGATAAACGGCAGAGCAGTCTGTGTTATGGTTGTACTGGGCATGTGAAGAACATCCATAAACTGTTCTGTTCAATTTAATACGTTTTCCAGAGTCATTTTATTTCCATTGTAAATCTATGTCCTTTATATTTAGCCATTTATTTATTTAATTTGAGTTATTATTTCATTGCCATGTGGTGAATTTGGGGGAAGTAACTTATGTATCATGCATTACAAATAAAATCATTAAATATTATTAAAAAAACATGCTGATTATTTATTATCTTTAGCATGCCAACATTTCCTAATTCGCTGTAAACAGTGCAGCTGAGGCAGGTGACATGCTGTTAGTTGAGTGTATTAATACGCTAACATGTGACATTGGAGCTGAAACTGACGGATCTCTTATTACTTTGTTGGTATTTTGTCATAAACCAAAGTTTTGGACAAAGTACAATGTTGACCTGATGATGGAGATATTAGTAAAGTGAGGGGATCACACAAGTTATGCTCCTTAACTCAATCACTATTTAAGAATAACGACTCCTGTAAACAAGGCTTCGTGGTGACTCAGCTTTAATAACAGCTGTGAATGACTCACTTTTAATTAAGGGCTTAATCCTGCCTTTTCAGTATCTTTTTTAATAATCCCTCTATCAGTATAACGCCAACATATTAGTCTCTGAGTGGTATTGTTTGGCAGATTCTAATCTCCGAACAGCATTTTTGTGCTATTTCTGCTTCAGTTGATAGTGAAGTAGTCAGATGAGTGAAAAAGGGTTATGAGCAGCAGGAGAGGCTCCTTACATCCAAACTCACTGAGCCATTAGGTCAGGTTGTCTCCATTATGGTTGAAGCATTAGTAACTGAAATATTTCCCTGCAATATCATTTGAGGTTTCAGTTTGTCAGTGTAATTAATGCAAGGCAATATTGTGCACAGTCATCCGTCTACACTGCTGATTGTAAGGGAGAGATGTGAGTCAACGTTCCCAGACACGAGAGAATGAAGCCTTAAGCCATGATTCCGATTATTTTTCCAGATAGGATGGAGATGTTAATACAGACTGAATAATGTAATGAAAATTGTCATCAATCTAATGAGACAAGAGGAGACAGAACTGCCACCGGGCTGACAGCACTGCCACAGGTACAACTGAACCTTTTAGCCGTGATTCTGATTACGTTTGTTAATTATGGAGTTGCAGAGCCTCGGACGAAATGCAATGAATAAAAAGTCTTTAGTTTGCGGAGAGAAGCGGCGGTGGTGGGCTGCAGTGGATTGGCCTCGTGGTTCCCATGGAGAGAAGTTTGCTGCTTGTTCAGCTCGAGGTACACACTGCCACCCTGTTCTGGCCTGCTGCTTTATGAAATGCCTCTTGCTGAAATCGATAAAATGTTAGAGTTGATTAAAACACCAATAAAGACACCCGGGAGTATTTTTCTTCAGATGGCTGCGAAAGAAAACATTTTCAGTCTCGTTTCTGGCCTCGTTTCTCAGAGTGCTTTTTCCGGCGAGAAAGCAAGCCGACACTGCATGAGTAAAGTAAATACATTCTATATTTGTATTTGTTTGCTGCTACATAGTAAAACATCAGCATTTGCAATGGAAAAGGCCCATGTGCTCAGCCAGAGGTAATAATGAACTCAAGACCAGGAAACAAAGACATGAAGGAAGTCAAGGGGAATACGATGACTGTGTGTCTTTCCCCTTAAATCTGTGAGCGAGTGTTTTTTTGTCATAATCCAGAGGTTTCAGAGAAGTGATCGAGGCATTCATACGAGGCGGCCCTGAATCCAAATCCATCGTTGGAGCGGGCAGCCGGGCCAGAGAGTAGCACTGGGCGTCTGCTGTGCCCATTTGTAATTCCACAGTCCAGAGGACTGGAAAGCATTGTTTCCCTTAATTAAAGCATTTCTACGGCGCCACAGGCCCGTGCCTCATGTCTGTCTTTGCCATAATGATTGTTTCTCCCCACCAATAACTCCAGACAACAGCCATGGGAGCTGCAGGAGAAGGGACATAACTCTTGAGAGCACTGAAGGCTTGTGCAAAGCTCTTACCACCTGGATGCAAGGGAAGCCTGTGTCGCTGTGAAAAGCTGCAGGGTGAACTATTGTAGATATCCCAGTTTGTACTGCAGACCTGCTGAACTCCTGCTACCCCCAAGAGAAACGGGGAAGTTGGGCGTGGTCTTGAGGAGGATTCAGTGTATATAGTTTTAGAACATTAAAAAACATATTTGCATTCAAGTTTGTGCATAAATGCACCACACCTATCACTGTTAGTGGAAGTATTGTGTCGCAAGTAACAAGAGTTTACAGCCGTGCTAGCAGCTCTATGAGGCTGAGCTGTATGCTAATGTTAGCATGCTAACATGTTGATGTTAAGCCAATTTAATATATTCCAATGTAGCCCTCTTAGTTTAGCATGTTAGCATGTCCACATTTTAATAATGAGTGATATAGTGCAACACTGATGGAGCCATTTTCCTGCATTACAGGAATTTTATATTATATTATGATATTATATTATAATATATTATCTTATATATATATATGTGATAATATATAAATATATAGAGTATATTATAATATAAAGTATATAAATATTAGAGAGATTGAAATAATATATATTAGGAGATAGATATAAAGATATAGAGAGTAAAGATATATATATGATATAATATAAGTATAAAATAAAAAAAAAATAGAGAAATAAAAGTATATATATAGATATTATATAATATTATAGAATATAGAAATATATATATTATATTATATAATATAGACATATATATTATATTATTATATAATATATTTAATAATAGATATACATATTATATATATATATATATTATATAATATAGACATCTATATATATCACATATAATATATATATATAATAAAATACATATTATATATATATATCTTATATATACCTATATAAATGTATATATAAATATATATATATATATAATATATATATGATACTACATATATATATATAAAAACTATATAATATATATATATACATATTATATATATAAAAAATGCCTCCATCACTGTTGCACTATATCACTCATTACTGCATTAATGTCCTCGTAGCACTAAACTGCTGCACTTAAGCTTATTTTAACGATACTTCACATACTGTTGAGTATTGAGTAATCGGCATGATCTTAAGTAACCAGTAACTACAGTGGTCGTGGAGTAAAACGTACAATATTTCCCTCTGAAAATAAACGTAGAGGTTCGACTATGATTGGAAGAAAATGCAAAATCTTTTGTAAAGTAAGTAAAGTTCTGGAGTAAATGTAACAAGTTACTTTCAATCTCTGCCGTAAAACCATCGAGGAGCACATTAAACCCAGACACCAACATTCAGCAGCTTTCAATGATCCACTCTTCTGGAGTCAACGCCTGTGAGCATTAATGTTCATGTTAGGATGTTGTTTACATCATCAATACAGCAACTCTATCTCTAGTTATTTCCATACGCTATAAGAAGATGAATGCATCATCTGTTGAGGCTCGTGCTCGGGAATGGAAGGACAATCTCATTAATGTCAAAGAATACCTTTCTTTCTCTCCGTGTGCATCTCAAGATGTTGTGTGAGTATTGGTTACTGTGGAAACCAGGAGATCAACTGCAGCAAGAACTGAAATACACTATTTTAATTACATTTGTTGAGGCGGTTCTAGAAGACAAAACACTGATTACTGCCTGAGAGTGACAGAACCATCATTTAAATAAGATGTTTCTTCAAGGTGATGTCATGAAGTGCACTCCCTGTTTCTTCATATCCAATTCTTTTTATTCCAGGCTCGCGTGCATTTGTATTATATATCGTTCCTACAGTGGGGCCAGGAAGCTTATACGTGTGCTGTGAAAGCATCTGCTCAGTGAGCGCTTCCTATACGATGTCCAAACAGCTGCACAGAGAGCAACATGCAAGACAGCAGAGCCCCAGGGTGTCAAGTGTGTACACTTTAACAATCTCATGCATGAACTGGAGCGCGTTCTCCACTGCTTCCTGGTTTTATTTAAAAAAAGAGAGAGAAAAGAATTGAATCTTGAAAGCGAGTTCTCCTTGGCGGCTCTAAAACACCTCAAGGACACTCAACTTCCCAACGCATCAACAACAATGCAAATTTATGGAAATGCAGGTATGAGTGTAAGGAATGAAGATTTACCGTCTTAGCATCTCCAGATAATATGTTGTTATCTTAAAGTGATGGCCTGCCACCCACACCCTTGACAGCTACTGCAGACACATGTGTGTGTGTGTGTGTGTGTGTGTGTGTGTGTGTGTGTGTGTGTGTGTGTGTGTGTGTGTGTGTGTGCTGTGTGTGTGTGTGTGTGTGTGTGTGTGTGTGCTGTGGGTTAAGACCTCACTCTGACTTCTTGACGTTGGTTTTACGATATAAAAAATGATTTTGCAGTAGAAATGTCTCATTTCTGTAGAAACAAAAGATTTTAAATTTACACTAAAAGCTTTGAAATGCAGTTAAACTGTCATAACTGCGTCTGTGAAGTTACTGTACCACCTGTTGCTTTGGCTGTCAATCAAAGTCTGTGTCTGCAGACAGGTGTGTGACTGTACAAAGGTGAGAAACATTTAGCTTAACTCCGTAATCACCGTGGGCCAGCCTGCCTCACATTAACTCTGTGGAGTTTGGACCTTTAAGTGGGTTTTGCATTCGCCCTGTTGATTTATTATTTATTATGTGGGATGTAGTGGAGGGTTAATCCCAGAGCTGGTGTAGACATGCAGGAAATGTGTTTGAAATTAAAACATATTAACCACCAGACCCCCCCTCCAATGTTGTTTCTCTCCAAGTGTGCCCCCTCATTTAAATGTATGACTAAGCATTGATTAGGTATAATTAATAATAATTCTTTATAATCAATTAATTATCATTGCCGTTGCATTTACTGATCTATGTGCCACAGAAGAAGTTAAGCAGCGACATCAAGTTACAGCCGAAGTTCTCTATCTGATCCACTGACCTCAGTAATTCAGTTATTCCATATAAATATGCAATAAATTCTCATCATGATGGATAACAAACTCCACTAAATCACATATTTTAATATATGAAATTGTAAAAATATATTTAATGTATTTCAATTGTAATATTAATCGTAGGAGAAATAAATAAAGTTTGTTTTTAAATGGACAAGAAACCTGAAATAACACATTTTGTTTGTACACGCTGCATTTTGCACTTGCATTGCACGAAGCTACATTATTATTATTATTATTATTATGATTATTATTATTGCTCTGATGTGCAGCAGCAGTCGTGACAAACAGCTGTGTTAAATGTTAACACAGACTGCAACAAAAACACGTCCAGGGTTATTCTGAACATGAGCTAAGATCAATTATTTAAAGCGAGGCAGCACTTCTGGAATTCTAATAATCATATTAATCCAACAGGAAGCATTTTCTAAAACCATAATGAATAATATTCCAGAGGCAGTCAATTTGATATAATAATAATAATGCTGAGAATTTCTCATGAAAGCATAATAATGGTGGATTAAAAGTAACCATAAGGTTGAAGTCACATCCTGCCTGTAGCCAGAGGAAGTCTAAATGAGATGTTTGAAGGACTTTAGAAGCTCAGAGTGGAAACAATAACAGCGAGTGGAGATTTAGTGAACAGCAGCTGTTTGTCAGCTCAACCAGAGGTGTCATGTCTAACATCTGCACAGCTGGCAGCTCCCCTGCAGGGGGGGGGCACTGCGGTTGTGAGCTGAATGACGATGATTAATTCAGGTGCATGGACCTCGTGTTTCAGAAACATAACCCTCGCAGGTGACATCCAAATAATTCCCGCTTTCACCGGCAGAAATGAGCACGCCGACTTTGAGAACATGAAGAACGTCTCTGCACGCCAGCCGGAGAGGTTCGTCCCAGCTCGGATACAGCTGGATCCACTCAGGACGCTGCAGGCTGGGCCGCCTCCCTCCATTAGCCTGGAGGATCCATTTATCCTTTCATCACTCTGCACTCCCGCAACAATAACACCGTTGCCTTGCCGCGCGCATCGCACATCAGGGCGGGTTTGGCCAAGTGCCGTCTCCTCAGCGCTCCCAGTAATGAGTGAAGGTTTAAAGAAGCAGGGAAGGAGAGATCATCACAGCGACTCAGGTGCGCAGGGTTAAAGCTCCTCCTGAGCACGACGGGTGCAGGGAAGGGTGAAAGATGAAGGGAGGCGAGATGAAAAGAAGAGACAATGATGACATCACTTGTGAGGAGTTTAGTATTCAGGGAACCAGTTCAACCTTTTTATCTCACACCTGAAACTGTCAGCGTCTCAGGTGCACACTAAAGCTGCACAATATTATAACAATACAACATTTTCAATCCTATTTATTTAATTAGGCTTAAAAATAATGTTATTCTTTTTATGTTCTTTACTTATTGTCTGTCTTTTTAATTGTCTAATGTTATCGTGTGCTTACCCTTGTTTAAATGTGTATTTATTGCTTTTATTTGTATTAATTAAGTTTTATAATAAACTGGTAACTTCTAAGATAGTCCAATTCAAATGAAGATACATTAATGCGGTTAATGTGCAGTAAATGGTCTCCAGCTTTTTAATTTATGTTTGAATTGAAAGTCAGTTTAGGAAAGTAAACTGTGAATGATTTAGCCGCCACTCAGACTTGTGGACACGCCCACTCCTCATGACCCGCCCACCTCTGCCTCTGATTGGCTGGTAGGCTACCGAGTTCTTCTTTACAAAAAACCCACTTTTACACACTGTAATGAATAAATATAATTTCATATGGGTCTCATACAACTGTGTGACATGGAGTATACACAGTTTATTTGTTACTGTACATAAATGAGTTTGGTGGCAGATTGTAATGGAGCCGTTGTGCGTCCACTTGCACCTGTTGATGAGAATTAGAATGAAATTGTGCAGAGAACGAACTTTAATTGGCCTCTTTCTCTAAATTCTGGCTCACAATAAGAGTCCAAACACAGTATAAATTAAATAACAGCCCGCGAGCCCATTCTCACTCCAGACAATTATGTCATTTGAATAGAAGCTTTCAGTAAATCAGTTGTTTAACAGGAGCCAGCTGGGATTTAAGTTCAGGTGCTTTCAATATTTCGAAGGGAGCAATCGATCACTTTACAGCTATGAAGGCAACATAAAGAATATTAACCGGTTTATAGCACAGTAGTGTTTTTCTACAACCACACGATGCTTTAATAAACATTATTTTTGGGTAAATAATCAGAATTTAGTGGCGTGATATTAAATAGATCGATTTCCCCACATTAACCATCTACTCAATAAACCGGATTGTAAAATAAATTATTGTAATTAATTTGCCCAAAAAAGACAGAACGCACAATAAACCAAGTTAAAGGTGAATTTGACTGATTTATTATTATTATTATTATTATTATTATTATTATTATTATTATTATTATTATTATTATTATTATTATTATTATTTATTATATTGTTCTTGTCTTGATAATATCGTTATCATGAATTATTTTGTCCGTCATAATCGTGCAGTGAAATCGGACATCGTGACAGCGACATTGAAGTTTTCTCCACTACTTGATATTTATACAAGAATCAGAAACGGAGCGAAACAGCAGCTTCGACATGAAACTGCAGCAGCCCCCATGTTGCAGAGAGCAGACAGTCTGTCAGCCCCTTCCAGCTGATACACTTGAAATCCCCCACCAGAGGTCTGTCTGGCGGAGGGGCAGCAGGCTGCTACATCACCGTCTCGCAGCCGAGAAGGTGTTGAGGTGGTTATGCGGTACAACACCAGCCCTGGCCTGCCTGGATGATTGCCACTACCGCACAGCAGCTCTCTGCATCTCCCAGCATCCCCTCTGCCGTAGCTGTCATACACAGCCACCTGGGGCTGCCATCTTGACTTGATTTGACGAGGCTGGCTGAGTGGAAGGAGGAGCAGGGGCAGATGGTACTGTTAAACTGGCAGGGGTGACGTGGCTGGCATCGAGCCGGGCATCCCTGCGAGTCTCAGACAGCAGGAAGCCACCTTGACCCAGCCGGGGATGCCAGATCTTAATTCCCATCACCTAAATAGAGACAGAGGGGCCGCGGGCCATGCAGATCCAGAACCCGTGAAGACAGTTGAGACAGCCCGGCCTCCCTGCAGACCCTAGGTCAGTGGCTGACACTCTGCCAAACATCCTATTAGAGATACTTCTGTGTGTCTAAGTTCGGTTTCGGTGCCACTAAATGCAACAACCTGATGTCTCCGAGTTTACTAATGTGATGAAAAGGAAACTGAGAGGAAGAGCAAGAGAGTTGGGAAAAGCTCATGTTGAAAGACCTCAATATGAAAACATTGGAAATGCAATGATTTGTTTGTTGCATGTCACATCCATCTCTCTCGCCCCTATTTCTACACTGTTGAGATATTTCAGTCTGCACCAGGTGGTGAAGCGACAGACAGAGCCATCCATTCAGCTCCCATTACCAAGCCAAGTATTGTGCGTATTGTGCAAATACGCAGGAAGGTCAAGACCACAGCGGTTGTTCTTCCCCTCTGGAGTTCTTCAGGAAATAATGAAAACAGGCCAATAGAGAGGAAAGGAATATCTAATACCTGTCGACCTACTATATGTATTCCCCCATGGCCTTACAGTGACCCAACGCTCCCTTTAGATCATGCTGCGTTTGTTTCCGTTTCCTTTTTCCTCAGGGAGTGCAAGCATAACAGAGCCTTCATGGAGTCAAACAGAAGAACTCATAATATGGATTCATGTGTTGAGCATCTATAGGATTAGTGAAAAAAAGCACAGACGCAAGCGGCCTGAAGCTGCAAGAGGAAGTGTGACGCTGGTGTGTATGAACACACACATGAAAAGCAGAGAATGATCCTCTGCAGTCGGAGTTAGCCAGTCAACAAACTGCGACGGCGAGGAGGGCTATGCCAATGTTTTACTCTCCGCTGACATGACTTAATTAAAGTGCCATAGCCTTTCTTCAACTTCTTCAGATTTAATTGAGTCATTAGCAGGACAGATTTAATTACAGAGCCCAATGGTTTGCATTAAGTCTTCACCTGGAAAACTTGCTAAAATATCAAAAGCTGAGAAAACATGGAGGCGGAGCGATGGACCGGAGGGAGGTTGTTTGTGGATAGTTGCCAAACAAGAACAAATTTAATGTACGCATACATTCATATTCCCTTTCTTTTAAACATCAGGATTAATGACTTGTCTGTTTGGATTTTGAAAAGTTCTCGATAAAGATTCCTCAAAGAAAAAAGAAAATCCCAAAATGTGGGACTGCTTGTAATGTGTGAAGGTTGACTTCCACGGTCTTCAGACGAAACTCCTCATTTCAGAAGATGATGCACAGAGTGAAGTTCAGTGTGTCCAACGTATCCTCAAACAATGCTTCATATAACTCACCAAAACGTATTCCTCATTTGTCTTGCCTTCTACTCAGCAACACGTGTCAACGTGTTACATGCACAGTCTACAGTCTAGAGGACACTACTTGGTTCGGGTGGTGATGGCCTAGTGGTACGCCTTCCAAACAAAACACCAGAAGGTCGTGAGTTCAACACCAGGCTGCCACCAGTGTACCCCTGAGCAAGGCACTTAACCCTGAGCTGCTCCAGGGAGACTGTCCCTGTAGTTAGTTCACTGTAAGTCGCTCTGGATAAGAGCGTCTGCTCAATGACCTGTAATGTAATTTATGGAAATATTTTGTTTTTGGTGAAAATAACTAGAGAAGTTCATTAAGTACCAAAGTTACATGAGTAATAAATCAAATCTGGTTTCCTACGGGACTAAACCTCTCCACTCTTTATACTTCCTGCGTCACAATTGAGCAGAACATACAAATGGATTGTGTGGGACGGACACGTGCAGTGCTTTACTGTTCATAGGTATGAGATCAATCACCGTGTTTATTCACTGTTTGTGTGAGAAAAGCATTTCTGATTCAGTTTTGAAAATAAAAATGATTTTGTTCACTTTGAATGGCAGTGAATTGAATTGTCTGAATGGGAAAGATTGACGCCACTAAATAAGGATTAAAAGACAAAATAAAAAGCACGAGTGCGATTAAAAGCTCTGATGTGGACGGTGATAACGAGAGCAGAGTGTGAGTGTGAGCAGCACACTCATGGTGACATTATGAGAGAAGCTGATCAGCAAAGGGTTCAGTGAGTCTTAAGCTGTGATTGCTAACATCACTTCAGAGTCTTTCAGACATTTGGAGAGAGGCAGGGAGTTAGCACCTCTGAAAGTGATCACTTACTGCAGCCAAGGCTGCGATATGAGGCTCAAATACAGTTTCTGTGAAATGAGCCGGCCATTTTTAAGATTGATATCTGGACCATTTAATGTAGAGCAACAATAATCCAAACACGCTCTACTGGCTTCTGGTGCACGCTTCATTTGATCGCATTTTACATTTTAAATGTTGTCGTGATAACATACAAACTGCAAAAGCACACTTTGAAATGTTTTGTTACTCTGCTGTAGTCCAGAGTATTCTAAATACTGCAATTTAAATTATTATTATTCAGCTATTGATGAACAGTGGCGGGTCGTGCATTTCACACCTCGGCCTTTAGTGATGTCCTACAGTCCTACCTGAATTATTCCCCCTCTTAATACCATCATTATGACGCCATGGCTCTAGAAACTATACATGTAGACAGAACGCAGTATAACCGGGCGTTGCATCACCCTAACAACAGAGTTATATTAATATTTACGAAACACTTAGTTGTAAATAGCATTCCCAGCAGTACAATGTGCAGTGCCTCTCGGAGGCTGTGAGCCGGGGGTACCGCTCGTAGTTAGTGATTTGAAAGTGGTGGACAAACCCTGTGATAGGCTTGCTAGCGTCGGGGTTGGCCGTTCTTCTCATGATGTCTATCTTTTCTTGAAAAGTTTGTCTTGAAAATGGCGTTGTAATGATATCTGCGACCACATCGATCTCTTCTCCTCCTTCAGCCGTTGTGGGTTGAAAACAAACAGCTTGTAAAAATCTACACAAATTAGCTCGTTCAAAGTTTGCTAGCTCTGCATAGCTCTGCCTCTCAATAGTGCGTATCCAATCAAAAGACGTGGACGTGCTGACGTTATCGTACGCCTGCTAGCTGGCCCCGGTGTCACCAACTCGAAATCTGATTGGTTAACGCCACAGTTTTGTCTCCGTTCACTTTAAGCGACAGGCGCCCCCCACTGTTGATTCTGAAGGCCTCAGGGCAGATCTCTTGGACTCTGGCAACACATCATGGCTGAAATATGATCGGATAAAAGCTCTAACATAAAGGCCAGACCTCCAAATCTCCATCTGAGGCTGGAAGCAGCGCAACCAAGAGGAAAGCTATGAAATGAAGAGATTAGACTATGGGGAATAATTTAATACATATTAGTGGAAAAAATATATCAAAATTAAATGTATATTCTGATGATGTTTAGGCCAGCAGAGAAGGCCTTGCTGGCCCTGACGGCCCACCACTGATATATATATATATATATATATATATATATATATATAGTGTTTCCCCTACCATTGTCTTGGCGGGGCGCAGCGCCCATGCCTGAATTTTTCTCTTTTTCAAGAGTGTCCTGGCCCAGACAGGCAGCAGCACAGTTACAGACATTAAACAATCACAACATTAATGAAAACATTTACAGACACAGCGGTCTGCTTCAGTGTCTTTAAGAGTTGCTTTAAGTCTGTTAGAGAGACCGGCTCTCTGAGCTTCAGCTCATTCTGCAGCTGGTTCCAGGCAGCCGGAGCAGCGTAACTAAAAGTCCTTTTCCCAATTTCTGTACGGACTTCTGGGACAGTTAGAAGAAACAAGTCCTCGGAGCGAAGCCGATACGGTCCACTACATTTCCGACAAATGTAGATCCTTAGGTATTGTGGAAGAGCACCAAGAATAGCTTTATAAATAAGGATGTGCAGTGTTTCAGTCTACGGGTGGTCCGGGAAGACCATCCAACACGAGCATATAAGGTGCAGTGGTGCGTCAGGGTTTGAGGTTTGTTATGAATCTCAGTGGTCGACGGTATCCAGAGAGCTGAGGCACTGAGACGATGCATTCATATAGACAACATCTCCATCGTCCAGCACAGAGACGTTGTAGAGACTCATCTCTTTCTGGCCTCCAAAGAAAAACAAGACTTGTTTCTAAAATAAAAACCTAATTTCATTCTTAACTTTTTCAAAAGTTCTAAAATGTGAAGTTTAAAAGAAAGAGAATTGTGTATATATATATATATATATATATATATATATATATATATATATATATATATATATACACATAAATATATATACACACATATATATATATATATACACACAGTATTTATATATATATATACACACACAGTATATATATATACACACAGTATATATATATATATATATATATATATATATATATATATATATATATACACATAGTATATATCACAGCTATCTATTTACAGTATTTATAACACATTGGCGTCTAATAAGGAAAACTTACTAACTAACAGCAAAAGAAAAAGTAAAACCCATAAATATAAACTATACAAAGTTTCCTCTTCCACAGAAACTTCCTGTCCGAGTGTAAAAGGATCAGATGACCAGCAGGGAGCAAATTAAGCAGCGAACGCCATTTTTGTTCTTTTGCCGACTCACTGAGTTCATTTTTAATTAACTACAGCACATGTCTGGGAGACAGTTATCATTCTAGTCAATGAAATGAACAGTTGACGTCAAGTGCAGCAGCTTGTTAACACATCATTATGTAGGTTATAATTAAAATTGCCGCTCTTGCATTTAGAAAATTACACTCACGATTTTGACTTTAAAACAATTAAGTGTTAAAATGATTACGTCCGAGATAGTTTTAATAGATTCCAATTGTTATTCACGAGCAAATTGATTTTTTCCCCCACAATCTGTTGTTGAAGCTGAAATCTATGATTCTGTGAAAGTGTAGAGATGGAAACATTGTGCAGCTCCAGCGCTCCAAACAGCCTTATCAGACTCCCTGGATGCACAGAGAGGAAAAACTTATTTCCTTTTTCACATTATCAAAGTCAGTCTCCTCTATCTGTCTCTGTCACCAGGAAATCAGCCCAGTGCCACACTCTCCCGGCACTGCACATCATCGCTGCATGAGAGGCCGGATGCTCCATCCAAAGGCCAGGCGGTGGAGCCACAGGGCTGGGGAGGAAAGAAAGAACCCCCTCCCGTGGCACAATAAATAGCAATCTGCTCGGCTGAAATCCTCATCCTCTTGTCCAAACACATCTGAGGGTTCCTCGCCAGTGTCGTTTGATTGACAGTGCCTGTGTCGGAGAGCTTGGCGCTGTGTACACCGAATGTCAGGCTCCAGCCAGACAACTGTCTGTCAGTTCACAGGTTGCGAAGTGAGTGGCGAGTGATGTGGGAGGATGGAAGAGGGTGGAAGTGAACGGAGGGGAGGGAGGCCGGAGCAAAGTGTTGCCGAGGGAATCAGAGAACCTCATCTGGCCTCTGGGATTTGGCTGCTGCAGCTTTTAGTCTCAGGCTCTGACAGACACACAGTTAGTTAATACTGTGAGAGTGGAGCACGATCGCACTGCATGATCGACCCCTGCACCACAACTTGAAAGCACTCCAGCATCTCGGCCAAGAGGACGGGGCACCGCAGAGATGCTTCTGCACACCGCCTAAAACCAATCCTTCAGCGAGATGAAAGGAACTATTTTTAGCTGCTCTGTCAGCTCAGGTAAAGAAAATGTTGTCTCGCCTCGATCATTTTTCCCCCCTTTGGATGTTCAACACTCGAGAGATCAAAAGCGACGTCAGGAAAGAGAAGGCAGCGAGGTGAGGATGCAGCAAACTGTCGGTGGGAGGTTTGAACTTGAGGTGGGTAGAGAGAGCTCAGTGTTACAGAAGCTATCGATCTAGTGACGCCAGCTGACATGGAGTCCCTTGAGACTGAATGTCCTGTACTACAGATTAACTGAAGCCATTATTCCCGTGGCTCGCCACGACCCAAAACCGCCCACCGCCGTCGCAGGACCAGCACAGCCGTCATAAAGCATTAGGCTCTGTTGCACGGCTGAGATCATGGATGTAAAGCTTGGCTACTCTCTGGCTCTCTGAATGGGCCTCGAGGTGAAGGTGAATGCCTAATTTCTCTGTCTCTTGCTCTTTTTCCCAGTCGTTATCTACTGCAGCCCATGTCTCACAGTTTCTACTTCTGAATCTTACTTTCTGTCCATCACCCAATTTCCAACTCCCACTCCCGTCCGTCCACCTTTCCTCGGTCTGTTTCTCTCACTGACTGCGATCTCGTATCAAAGTCTGATTTAGTGTCAAATACCCATCTGTCAAACCAGAGGACAGTGCTTGATGGGTAATACTTTACTGTACAATGTGTAATAATCATTATATATTAGTAATGTATCAGCACACATTGTGATGCATGGCTATGAAAGGCCGGGCATTTCAGAGTCGTGCATCACTCCAACATCAATTTGTCGGGACGTTGACTGAGTGTAGCAAGAAAAGTAATTAAGGCTCTTAAGAAACACACACACACACTCAAACACGAGTAATTTAGTCTTAGGTTACCTTAAGTGATTTTGGACCACAAGGAGAAATACTTAAAAACAAATCCGCAGCAGCTTCAAACTGTTTATTTCTTCCATTTATTTGTTTTCTCCAGATCACAATTTATTTGTGTTAATATCTTGAATTAACAAATGTTCTTTTTCAGAGACAGCGAGATCGTTTTCTTGAGATAAGTCATTTGAGATCACGATGTTTCGTAAATTAAACGTAATAGGCCGAGGCCTTTATGTCGGGAGAACAACACTTTGTTATCTAACGAGATGAACTCGTTTGAACTTTCACTGCTGAGTTGATTTACTGTTGGTTTTGGTAAAACAACAAAGTAATTGCTGAGACTTGTGGAGGCTAAAACGTAGCCAGAAACACATGTGGTCATAGAGGTTGTATTGCTCCTGTAAATAACAGTAAGTTGTTTCTTTCACTTTGCTGAGAACAATTGTTTCATATCAAATAGAAAGAATGTCCGAACCTCCAACATAAGTTGTAAAAACACAAACTTATTCATTAACGTCTTCTGGTAAGTAGTTCTTTTAAACACCCATTCAAAACAGAGTAAAATGTGCTTATCATTGCACTTCTGCACAATTTCCCTCGAGTCACAAGGGAAACAATGTAATCTTTAGTATGGTTAGCCAACTTCTGAGATAAATAAATGTCATTCATTAACTTCATGGGCAGACAGGCTATGATCAGATTGGTCAGAGTTGGGTATTTATTGTTGTGTAATTGAGAACAAAACTCAGTTATCAGCCAATTTCCTTTATCTGCAGTTAGCTTCAACAGTCCTGGGAGGGGAGCGCAGCCCGATACTACAACCAGCAGGCCGTTGACCCAAACAGCAACCTCTGCTTCACAGAAGAGCCTTAAACCTGCATCCTCTCTAACATCCAGCAGGGGGCGACGCCACAGGTTGCAAAATGAAGTCTTATTGTATAGAAGTCTATGAGAAAATGAGCCGACATCTCAGCTGATTTATTACCCCAGGAAACATTTTTCTAATGAGTTTATGGTCACAAACACTAGTTTCAAGTCTTCTTCAATACAGCGTGATGTTTATTTAGTAAATTAAGGTCCAATTTAAAGTAAAATAGGCGAGAAAGCAGCGTATGCTATAAGGCCATATGATTGGCAGGTCACTACCATGTTTTTTGCTCCACCCTCTAGTGTCACTGCTGGTTCCAAAAAAACAAGATGGCGACGGCCAAAATGCAAAACTCAAGGCCTTAAAAGTCCACTTCTTATATTTAGTCGAGGAGTAAAGTGCTGGAATCAGATGGTGACTGTCAGAAGTCAAACAGGAAAAACAAGCCTTCCTGTTTGAAAGAACGAGCCACATGCCTGTATGTTGTGTTCAGAGATGATCTCCCTCAGCATCAGTCTAAGAGTTGGACAATATCTATATAGCTCATTCAATAGACAGATACAACCATAACAGACCAGCAGCATGGACTGATGCATTACATTCACTACCAGCGGGTGTCCCAGTGGTCAAGTACTGGCAGATAGTCGGCCGGTGAGCAGCAGAGCGTTTCTTCCTGCACTCCACACAGCCGGCAGATACACCATGCTCCATGACACCACTATCAGAGGGTATGTTTGTGTTTACAGTCAGATTAGCTTCACGAGCACCCGAGCATGACTGTGGAAGGTAAATTTGAACTCAGCATAAATTTATGAACAAGCGGATTCAATTAGAGCTGCTCGTTTGCACATTTGGGAAATAAGCCTCACTATATGCCGCGTCGAATGTGAGTCTTTGCTGTTAAACTGCAGGAGGGGTTTTCATGAAAAAGTCCCTTTTTTCTATATTGGAGAAATCCATTACCCCCCACTCCAGAAAACCAACTGGAGAACCAAACAATCTGCATGATCAACACAGTAGCTGGCACGGCAACAACATGCTCGATGGTCCGTTTACCACACTGAAGAGGGATTTCATGTGGTGCATTGTGGGAGGGGAGGTTTTTATTTTATTTTTAAATGGCGGGGGCGGTCTACTACAAAATTTAATGTTCAATTTAACACACTCAGAAAGCAGGAACGCGACCACACAGAGCAGAGTGGGCAGGAGCCGAGTGTGAACTCTGTTGATTTAAGGGTGGATTCGGCAATGCAAGTGTGTATCCTGCGCCTGCAACATGCCCGTGCTCAGCTTAATAATGCGCGTGTATTATTTGATGGAAAAGAAGGCTTGCTGGAGTGAACAATGTGGGTCTCCAAAGGGTACAACCTGAGTGTAGGAGGATGTCATCCTCCACAGCAAAGCTAAATAATAGCAATCTTATGCTATTCTTTTAAAAGGTTCTACTGATGAAGCTTCCAAACTACCTCACGTCTCTCATTTAAATCAGTACTGAATGCAGTAACTAACTTTAGATATCCCTCGTGTACGCGCTGGTCATTTTAAAGCTTTATTGTCAGATGTTTAATACCTTACTAATGTGTAGTTGTGTTGTTTCTGCTTTGCTGTTCGGGTTCTTGGGAATGTCTTATCTTAATCTCAATGAGATAAATAATAAAATAAAATGAATTGACAGGATGCGGAGAATTGAACAGCTGCTTTCACATCTGTAGTTCGGTTCAGTTGGTCCTGACCAAGGAAAGACCAAAGATAAAATCGTTGCATTTTAGTTCTGGTCGGGTCACACTCACGTCCTACACACCAAGAGGAGTAAACATGAAGTTATACGGACTGAAAGGTAACTCACTGATTGGACTGTTTTGGTAATCGTCTTCCTGCATCATCAGAAGACCAGATTATAGAACAAAACCTCACGAAGATGGTCACAAAATACAAATACTTTGAAATTGAAATAGACACTAAACCTCTGAGGACTGTGCAACTTCAAAAATCAGGAAATTGCAGCAGAGAATCTACTTTTTACGTCACTGTCAGATGTCTTGAGTGCTTCAGGGAGTTCTGTCTTTGTGTCTTATCTGTGTGCAACATGAGCGAACAGGACCGAGCCGGGCTGCAACCGCAAATCATTGGCGCTGACTAATAAACATCCACCAGCCTTTGTTCAACAAACTCACCCTACAAAAACTGGAAAGACATTTACAGGATATGACCGTCCCCTTCACACCAATTACATTCACAGCAGCAACCTGGCCCTGGGAAACTGACTTCTACAAAATACAAACCAAAGAAGAAGAACTCTGTTATTCCTCAAGCAACAAGCCTGTAGAACATGCAGCTTAATCAACAGGGCCTTCATGGTGTCCTCATGTCTGCAGCACTGGGACAAACTAATGTCCCCGTGTGGGACACTGAATCAGGGCATCATCAGGACCCACGTGGGGAAATGTACTCGCTGTAATATGTAACATATAATGTTCTGATGTGTGTATTTATGTTTGTTGGTGTCACAAATCACTTACGAAGACATTATTACGAGCATAATTAGACGGCAGATGGGCCGCATGTTCTGAATGATGACTAATAGAGACGGTAATATTCTGTGGAATGGCTGTAACACACTTTTTAATGAATTTAATGAAGTAACAAAGTACACGGAGTCGGACACAAGCAGGGCAGTTTTAACAGCTTTTGGCCTATAAAGCAGGAAAACACACTTGCTTACCAAATGATTTGGATAAATAGTTGATATACAGAACATGGCTTTATACACATCAATTATAAGATCACTTCCTGAACAGATTTCACGATCAGCAGATGGATTTGTTAGTTGTTTAGCTTCTACCCTCATAAAGTCTTGTGGATGGTCCGTTTGCTTTCACACCGCCAACACTTGGAAGCGGACTCTGCTTGTTGGGCTGAATAGTTATTTTAATGTATTCTGTATTGCTATATAATTTCAGAAATCCAAACACAGATGGAAATGTTTTCCTCTTGGGAGAAGTTGATGCATTTTAATGACATTCCTCAGCTTTTTCAGTTCCCTTTAATGGCATCAATGAGTTCCACTGATACATTTTGATTTCAGAGACATAATGTGTGATATGTATCAGACAAAGATCACAGCTTTAAACTGCTAAAACTAAACTTAGGTTTGGCTTTAAAGCTCTACATGTCTCTTATCATGAAGTGACACAACAAGACTGCGTTCACATCTACAGTCAGACATTGTAAATGAAAATAAACTCTCCAAAATCCACAGTGACAGATTGAGACAGCTCCAGTAATTGCAGGTGCATTAATAAAAGATCTGTAGCTGTCAATTTTTCTTTAGTTTTTTTACCAGAGAAGTTTAGTAATTTTTCCCAAAAAAGACGAGATCAGCATCAGCTGTTTCTTAACAGCGCCCTGCTTCATATTCATACTTCTACACTCACCCCAAGAGCTGCTCAGTACAGCCGAGTGTCTCTAATGAAACACTTGCGTAAGTTGCGGGAGAATCTGTCTCATTACTTCCTCACAGCTTTCACCAGTTTGTCTGGGTTTCAAAATGGCAAATCTCCAGAATGCTTACAGTTAACTTTTCTAATTACGGGGTTATCACCAACATTTAGTGTTATCAGCTAGAGAAAGATTTCTTGCCTTTGAGACCCAGTAAATGGAATCATTTGATACACACCTAGCAATTGAGCATCATGGCTGCGAGACTCAAAACGGTGTCAAATGCAGTCCCTTCATCGGCCAATGAGTGGAGGCAGCGCTAAACTCGGTGAAGATGACCTCCGGCATTACGCTGGACCTTTCATGCCGTCTCTGCGTTGGTTGCAGCCAACTGCCTCGAATGTGAATGTAAGATGCTCGACACAGACAGTATATCAGGGTTTAGCATTCATTTACACCTTTGAGATCACAGCTCTATTTTTATGTGCCGGTGGAAGCGCGAGGCGGAACACTACAGAGACCGCAGGTGTCACCTGGATAAGCGTTTCATCTCCCAGTCAGCCACTGCCTGAAGTGAGCAGGCTACCTGAGGACCTGAAGGAGTAACTCTACCAAAAAGACACCGAGGCGGAGGGAGAAAAGGACGACTATTTTCAAGGATTGCCGAAGAGAATTTTAAAGCGTCGACAAGGTAAACAGAGAATAACTAGACTTCTAATTAAAGGTAGTCTCAGGCTAGCTGACCCGAGTATGAAAGTGACATTTAGGTGAATAAGAAAAGAAAAAAAAAGAACCCGTAGCCGGGAAGATTTAATGAGAGAGTGTCTCCACCTCCTTCTCCCTGTGGGGAGTGACCTTTCCGACTCCCTGGTGACAACGTTCCCTCCAGATTTATTGGGCTTCTCCCTCAGCTGCACTGGAATAAAGGGAAGGGTTGCCTCACCACCCAGACGTTGACCTTTAATTTGACACAGGCGGGGACAAGCACGGTGCACGACGACTCGCCAGCCAGCAGCATCAAATAAAAAACTGGGCCCAGTCGTGGCAGGAGTTAGTTGAAAGCCCAAGACTGTGTAGTGGCGCCTTGGTTGATTGACTTCATTTCCACCTGCTACTCTGAGTGCAAGTTAAATGTGTGTGAAGTAGTATAGTCATAGTAGGAGATCAAAAACACTGGATACTCACACCGATGCACAAGGAGAGATCAAAGGAAGCAGACAAACAGGAAGTGATTGTTGGAATGTCTCCACCCCGTCTCTCTCTTATTTTGGGGAAATATGCTTATTGTCTTTCTTGAAGGGCATTAGATGAGAAGATATCACTTTCATGCCTGTATGCTAAACATGGAGCAGCTAGTTAGCTTAGCTTAAAGGGGGAAACAGTGATGCAAAAACACCCCAACCAGCCATCTTTGGTGAGACAAGACTCCAGAAAGTCTCAGTGTACTCTTTACCAACAGCACTACTTCTACTGTGTTTCATATCTTCATAAATTATTTTTCCAGAAACAATATGGGGGTTGTCTCGTAATCAGGTCATATTCGGTATTTCTTTCAGGTCCGATCAGCAAGCAGGCCATGACTCCCAGTAAAGTGAGTTTGGCTTTGTCGAGGGTCAATGCTCAAGTACACAGTTCAAACTTGTGAATGCATGTCCTCCCCCAGAACCTCAGTAAAAACGCTGCATTTCAAAGTGCTGGTGCAACAATCCTGCATCGTGCAATCAGTTTTCAATGGCACGCCTCCTCCGCCTGAGCAAGCGAGCAAAGCAAGGTCACATCACCACATCGCAGACGCTTGTAACGAGCGCGGGAGAGACCGAAGCGGAGCAGGCCACAATGAGCAATAAACAATAATGATTTAATCATCATGAAGCTAATCCAGTACAGTCCCATTGTCATGCTGAGATAACACAATTAATTCTCCATCGGCATAGAGGGCATGCAGGAGGTGCAGCACAAAGCCTTCAGAGGCACCAAGAACTTTGTGAAGGAGATCAAAGCTTCCAAACATTCAGGATTATCTGAAGACGTGTTAAAAGGCTTTTTTATTTCAACCATCACATTCAGCAGGTGAGAGTAAAGCTCCTATAAAATGCTGCCGACAATCAATGTCTGACACAATGAGACGGACAAATGATCTCTGGCTACTGAACATGTGCACAAACATTCTGACATGGGAACTCTCGCAGGAACACTCTCATAAATACTCGTCTCTGTTACGGATTCATTTAACACAATAGTGAGTCTGGCTGATTTATCCTTTCCATTATCTAAGTTAACAGCAATATTTATGTATTTGCTAAGTGACTAAAAGCCATTTGTTAATGTCTATTGAATCACCCCAATGATAAAACATTGTAATTTAGTAGCATGAGCTTTTTTCATTAAAGTTTTGAGCCCACTAAATAGAGGGTGGGAAAACACAACTATTACTTTTAATCAAAAAATGATAAACAGCCACATTAATGATGTTTTACACCTACTCAATTACACTAACATGAGACAACTCTGCTGTTCTGAAGCCTTCACCTGGACCTGGCCACAGCAGTGAGTCCAGAGCCTGTGATATTACAACCATTAGAACTTATAACCGCCATGTGCTTCTGTCTACAGAACATGTTCTTTATATCGTGCTGCAGGGATGATGCAGTGTGAAGGCCAACCAAGGAGCTAGCATCACACTAGTTCTCTCGACCAAAAGCTAAAGGGAATGTCCTGTTGGGTTTTATGATTATTGCAGAAAATAAGCTCTGTGGCAATCAAGTGTTTATCAAACTTACTGTATCAGTTTTCTATAATCTTTACAAATAAACTAAACTTTTTAGATTCATGAAGCGTAACTGTAAATGTACTACTCCACGGTCACATGACTTCACGTCACTAAAGGCGACTCGTCTTCGGCGTGATGACGTTTAGTGTCCGCTTGATAGAAACCATCTCTGCACTGGTACAAACTCATCTACACATCTATGCTTGGACTGCTGCCATCTACACATCACACAGTACAGCTGTGGGCTACGATCTCAGAACTACATCACTCGGTCCGTCCCCTCAATTCACACGGAACTAAATTAGTTCGCAGGAACTAAACTGTCCAACTTGATACCCCGAGGAGATTTTAAAAAATGTGGCGAAATCATGTGTCGGTGTTTGTTCTTGTAATACCTAATTCTACACACTTTACATTTTCAATGACGATTATTTTATGATGTTTCATTTGACTGTTGCCTCTGTGTTTAGTGTCTGTCTGTCACTTCTCTGGTGCTGTTCCCATCTGATCAGGTCTCTCTTGAGAATGACACAAAACGTATTGATTTCTAGACGAGGGAACCGGAAGTGCAATAATGCTTTTTGAGTTGTAGAACTCCTGCAGCTCTCTGTTGGTTCTTTGAAGTAAATATAGAGCATGCAGCTCTATAAGCTCAACTACAAACCACATTACAAATCATCCATTGCATCAGCAATCAGTAAAAGTGACTTTCATGTTATGTTATAGCAGACACATGTCTCCTCCTCCAGACAAACTTCTACAAGCAGCCTGTTCCCATGAAGCCTGCAGATAACAAAGAGCTGTACCTGCAAAGACATTTTATTTTGTTTTGCGGTGAGAAAGATGTTAAACTACCAAGGGAACCAAACCTTGTCATCTGGTAGCTGTAAATAAAATATGGAGTTCAGCTAAGACAGCCTGACGTCTCGGCAGCCAGAGATGTATCTGTGGTCTTAGTGGCGCTGAGTGTGGTCATTTTGTACAAAGACTGTGCAAAACATTACTGATGGTTCCTATAATGTCCCTTTATGGTACTTAAGAGGTTCAAGCCTGTTTTATCAGTTTCTGCAGCCACAACAATTGTTGAGATGGGATTTGCTGCTGAGTCACTGGCACCACTGAGACGAACACGGTAATATGTTTATTTGAGGAGTCGTCTATTTAAAGACGAAAACCCTACAGAAATATTTTAAAATTGCTCGACTAGAAGAACGTTTTCACCTTAATATTAATAAATTGACTAATTTCCACCTATGGGTTCAGTTAGTAAATGCATATGCACAAAAGTAGAAGAGAAGTTGAAGAAGCTGCAGAGATGTGTGTGTATATATATATATATATATATATATATATATATATATATATATATATATAATATATATATATATATATATATATATATATATATATATATATATATATACATACACACACACACACATACATATACACACACATATACACACACATATACACACACGACTTGGATATTAACTTAGGAAAAAAACTGCATAAACATTTCAATAGGTTTTACTTATTTAGACGATTTTATTATGTCTTAGAACTTTATGTAAGTAATAACACCACCAGACATGAATAATACAAATATCCATCATTTACTTGTATAACTCATTTTGATATTGCTTTATGTTCACATCAGGAAATATATTTTCTGGGCCACAGAGTTCCTACCGCTGATATTGCATGGATCTTCCACTGAAATCCTCGCAACCTCTCAGTGACATCAAGACTTTGGTGCTCTATGGGCGCATTGAGAAGCCAACATCTAGTCCGTTTTAATCAAACTCTGGTGCGCTTTGTTTGGGCCGCTGTTAACGCAGTAATCGCACTCTGGTGCGGACCGAAACAACCGGTCCGAGAGCGCTTCAGAGAGGTGGCACCAAACTTTTTCTGTAACGACCTCGGACACGGGGAAGGAAGACAAAATTGCCCGACACCAGAGACAGATGTAAAGTGTAAAATAAAATACTTTACTCGCAAAAAGGTTAGCACAAACTCACAACGCTCACAAGGAGGATACACCAAGAATACTGCAGGTGGAAACAATCAGGGGCGGGGCATATGCTGACGATGGCGGGAAAACACACAAAGACAGGAAGTAAAGGGATCTGGAATGAGGGACAAGAGGTAGGTACAAAATAAAACAGGAAGTGACATGACAGACAGTGACTGAATGTAAGACTAAAACATGAAAACTTTAACAAACTCGACGAGACATGACTGTTTCAGAGCAAACCCTGGTACAGTAAAACATAATCCGACCCTATCGCAGGAAGTGAACCACAACGCAGGATGACGATCTGCCTGTGTTGGGATGGACTCAGGTAAAGGACAGGTGACATGAGTGGGAGAGGACCGGCTTGCTGCTCGACATCTGGGCTGAAGAGAACATATGCAAAACACTGGAGGAGAAGGGATTTACGTTCTGCTCGATTAGTGCACTTTCTTGCCCTGCTTCTTCGTACACGCCCGACAGGAAATGTATTTTCTTGATGTGGTCCGCTTTAATTTGTGAACTGTGAAACCGATCCAGACTAAATAGAAATGCTAAGCAAAAAAGTATAAATGTGACTGCGAGCCAATCAGACTCCGGCTTGTGAACGAACACAATGTCACTATGTAGAACAGTCTATGCCCTGTGAACCTTTACTGGCGTTGTGCAGGGGTGGAGATGAGCCTGTGGGGTTGTATACGGGTCCTCTGAGTCTCTTTATGAGGTGACTGTGGGACACAGAGACGGTCACAGACCAAAGAACACAAGATACCTCCTTGTGTGACTCGGACTACCGGCTGCTTGTAGTAACTGTGTAAATCTCTCACCAGCTCGCAGTTAATAAAACAGTTTGTTGATTTCCTGTATGCATCTTGCAAACACATTTGAGTGTTGCTCAAATATTTTTGTCATGAGTGTATGTTACACAGATTAAATACTTGAGAGCTGTTTTGCCATGCACTGTGTATATTTACCTTTATGTCATTAAGCTGGTACTCTCATCTGAGGCTCGTCTTGCTGAAGGATCAGACAACATATTGTCTGATGCACGTATTCAATCTCTTCATGCACCAACATCCTGCTTTTCACAATGCAGTACTCCCTCGGGACTGTAATTAGCTTTATTTTGGGCTCAGATAAAATAAAGTGCGCCCATAGAGGTCACTTCATAATTACAGCACTGATGCTTTGACAAGAGCCGTTAGGAAAATAAACAAGGGTACAAAAAAGGATATTAAATATAGGAGTTCATGAACCAGGCAGATGTTTTCGTCAGAATCTCCGGGCTGGAAGAGTTTGTAAGCTGTATTGTACTTGTGTTCGACGCATCGTTCTGGTTTCTTCTACACGTCTGAAGAGTCGATGTAAACGCTTTACTTGGTTTAGGTTCATATGACCAGACACCATCACATCCACGGCAGATATCACTTGATGTTTCACTCATCAGCAGGATGATGCACGTTATTAACTTATTAACATTATTTGCACGATATACACAGCTGATGTTTTCATGTATGGAGCTGAAAACATCAGCTGTGTATATCGTGCAAATAATGTTAATAAGTTAATAACGTGCATCATCCTGCTTCAACATGACAGCCCTGCTTCTGCGTAGTTACGGTTGCTAACCTATGATTGGACAATAGCTGTACAAACCAGCCTCCTGGGTTACGTTTGTTTTTGACATTTCGCAAATACGTTTCTTATCAAAGTCCGCAGAAGTCCAGAGAGACGAGTTGAGGTGGACGGACGGTTTAAACCAGGGATGGGGAACCTCCGGCCTCCGGGCCGTATACGGCCTGCGAGACCTTTTGATCCGGCCCTCGAGGTAATTCTTAAACACACGCAAAGAAATCCACTAGAAAAAAAAACTAGACAGCATTAGACGGGCGACTGACTGTTTTTCCTGGCCAAGGTCAGGGTTGTTGAACACAACACGAGAGGAACGTGTCATCACGTGGTCATGTCATGTCAAAAAACTTCGATATTAAACGAGACGGTCATTAACATCAGTGAACGCAGCATGGCGAGTGTAAACAAGAGAAAGGTGGATGTGGAATGTCGCACTTTCCAGAAGAAACTGACGCACGATGATTTCTGTGTGGAAGTAAAAGGCCAGTGTGTCTAGTTTGATAAAGTTAACGCTCTTCGGTGGAGTTTGGCCCAACAAGCAGCTCTCTGCAGAGCGGAACATACAAACATGGACAGATAGAGAGGTAGACCCCCACACCAAGAACAGACTGTTGCACCACTGCTGTGCAGTTATCACTGCCATGTGCAATACTCACTTTATTTATATCACTTGGTACTTATATTATGTTTTATTATATTTAATGATTGTTTACTGCCTTTTTACTTCATAAGTTCTTCTGCTGTGACGAGATACATTTCCCCGTTGTGGGACTAATAAAGGATTTATAATAAAACAAAGATACAGGATACAAACGTTGATTGTTTGCATTTAGCATAAAGAAAGGTGAAATGAACGGGCTGTGCAGAGGTTATGAGTTCAATAATTAGTACGGCCCTTGAGATGAAAAAGGTTCCCCCCCCTGGTTTGAACAAACATCGGACTTTCACCCAAGAGATTCTTGTTATTTTAACAACAAAATAAATGCACTTATTGAAAGCCGACCCATCATCTTTCTTCTATATCTAACCAAGTAGTTTTGTTGCATTTATTTGCTATTCACAAAATGAACCACACGTTTAAAACTGCGACCAGGATCCACGAGAACATACGTTTCCCTGGGAACATAATTGAGCATGCAGTTTAGCTGCTCGGGAGGTTTGTAGGCGACATGGTTGTATATGTGTAATGATGCATGTGTTACAACTGAGAAGGAGAATATTAAAGAGTAACTGATGTCGTAAGCTTCAGCGTGTCCGTCTGATGCACAATGTGTTGTCCCGAACACGTGCAGAGGAGCCACCAGTTGAGCAGACCTGTCTGACACAGACATCAATGAGGTCGGCCTTCTGAGGCTAAGCTTAGGCATAATAATTAATCTTCCTTGACATCATCATCCTCCGTGTCACCTAGCAACAGTCCATCTGCATTAATGAGACCACAAAAGAAGCCCGTGATGGACCGTCTGGTGGGGGCCTCCATGTGGGGGGAGCGTGGTGAACTTGATTTATCTTTTCTATTTGTAGAACAGCATTCATCACATTCTCTACACTGAATCTAAAGAGACTTTCAGAAAGTATGAGAACTTTGAAAAGGAAAGAAAGCATGAATTAATAGTTTGCATGATGACGATGGCTCTTACGTCACAGGTGAGAACAAAGGAAGCTTCATGATCCTCACAACTACTTCATATCTTCTACACATTTTGGATCATTTACCGTCCCGACCACTGCACAGCAATTATGTTTGGTGAGCGGGAGGGAGGAAGAGGTGACAAGGTTACAATCATTTATTTGTTTTCAGTCTTGTGATAGTAAATCCATCTTCTGGAGAGACAATTAAAGAGAAGGGGGATTTAAATAACTTCCATTAAATGTTGATGAGCTCTACCAATCAGCTAACTAGATAAAGAGACACGTAACACACACACACACACACACACACACACACACACACACACACACACACACACACACACACACACACACAAACACACACACACACACACACACAGCAAAGTGCACAGATTCGAGCCGAACAGCAGTCATCGGCAGAAGAAAAGAGAGACCAAACTGCCTCTCAACTGACAACTGGAAATTGCAAATGGCAATGTGTTCAGGTAAAGGACTGTGACTGAGTTCCTCACCGTGTTTACTCCTGGAAAATTGAGGAATAACAGGTTGTCATACTGTGACACATCAGCCTTTGTTAAAGAAATTACTTTGCTCTCCACACAGCTCTCTGATGCTTGGCCTCCTGGACAAATTGTCCATTTGGGAAGTGCAGTCTAAATCGAACTGCGTCTTTGGCATGTTGCTGTACCGAAGCACAAAGAACCGGGGCAGATAGGAATCCAATTATCCGAGGCAAATAATGGATGTCTCATTTAAGATTTGCAGGCTATTGCGACAGTAATGGGAGCGCAACAGTTTTTCTGAAGCCAGTCTGCATCATCTTCTGCTTAACACCAACTCATCTTTAGCCATATGCTACAAGCAGTCAAGCATTACAGATCAGAACAAATCTATTGAAGGCCCGGGAAACATGGCTGTCAAAGATAGAATATTTACTCACATGTGGCGTAGGTGTGGGTTCTGAGCGAACGCTCGCGCCTGGATCACCCTCAGGTTGCAATTCATGATAGTTCTGAAATTAAAAATAAGATGAAATACAGATGAAACTGTGAAGAAAGCATCTAAACAAAGACATGTTCTTCTTCTTCACGTGGGCACCACAGTGATATGCTCATCATGCATCAAGAACATTTTCATCCCCCCCCACATCTTCCTTCCTTATTACTGCTGCATGTCGACTCACGCTCCTCATCAACGTGGTTGTTCCCTTGTTTTGGTCCTTTTAGAGATTTATTTGACCGTCGTGTGTCCAACTGTTTCATTTGGTCTTTCCTCCTCTCATTTGAATAAAACCTGTTTTTAATGCACAACATGGTGGTCTCAAAGTGCAGTTAAAGATGTGTGAACACCATTTAGTCTCTGCTGCAGCAGTCCACTGGAACAAGTCTATATCTATTCCAATTACATCCACTTCAATCTGCATATGTGCACCCTGCGGAGCTGGCACTGAAATGGAAATTCACTATGTACCACCATTTGATGAAATATTTGTGATCTTGTGCATCTTTACTGTAAAGAAAGTGAACCCTCTGATGAGAGCATGCTTTCTAACACATGTACACATTGTGGGAACTTGCATGGAGCGAAATAACTGTGAAATTACACTAATCCTCACTTCGATGGGGACCTCGTGGAATCCTCTCAAGGAGTCCTGCAATTCCCAGCGACCCAGTTTGGGAGCCTCTGTTCTGGGCTACAGTGGTAATGACTTCTAATGGTGTAATCACAGAAGTCTCTAAAGGAAGTCATTGACATCATCAGTGAGCGCCTCATATCGCAGTGTGCTGATTACACCCAGCTGTTGGTGCCAATTACCTTGTAGAAATCTGATCACACCTCGCTGCTGTTTCACTTGCATTGCATTGTTTCATCACCCAGAAGTCTCCAAAGTGGCTCTGAGACCTCCAAGGGTCCTTCAGAGGCTTTTTGGAGCCCTTGGAAACCTTCCCATGTGTTCCCCGGAATATTACCAACAATAAGTTGGCTATTATTTCACTCCATAGAAATTAGCACAGCAACGTACATGGATGACTGTTGTTCTGGTTATTATCCTCCCGGCAGTAATGACAATTATATCGAACACAATCATCTGTTCGCAGCAGGGATGTGATGCTCGATACGTTTAATGGGACTTAAACACATTTGATTTAAAGGAGCAGTTACAACCAAACCTCTCTGATCTTTTTGTTGGTTTTCCAGCACGAAAATGTAATGCAAAGATTGAGATGAACTACATGACATAAAAAGCTACATGTTTGCAGGAACGATGCACTAGTGATGAGTCTTGTTGTATTCTATATGTTTCCTATTACAAGAAATCCCTGACACAAGTGTCAATGAGTTGATCCCACTAACAGGTGTGTGATATATCTTATCAGGGGCGCCATGCAAGACAACACTGTGGGAGGAAGGGTTGGCAGAATTAGAGAGAGGGTCATGGGGGTCTGCAGAGAGAAAAGAAAATAATGAAACAAGTTGCTGCAATTTGACCTAAACATTCAAAGAATTTTGGGGGGCATGTTCACTAAAACTGTGTAGCTCAGTAATCTCCCACTTGGGTGAAAAGGCCTAATGTATATTTATTTAGAGATTTTCATGTTATGGTTATTGAATGTGACACTCAATCTTGTCTGCTTCACGCAAAGAATGTGGGGCATAAATTCACTTACTATATCCACAATGCAAATTAATTTAGAGGATATAGATAATAAAGATCACACGTACACAGATCTGCAACTTTAACTTCCGGGTCATCATCAAGCCTTGATTGATGGTCATAGGAAAGGTCGTCATAACATTCACAAACCTCTCCTTTCCCAATATCAAGTAGAAATGCTCCTGAGTCCCCACAAGCTATACGTTAGCAGCTACTGGCCGAATATCTTGCAAAGCAAAAGATGATAATATTTCTAAAACGCAATTACGTATTTGTAAAACTAATTATAATTAAATTTCACACGTTTGAAAACGAGTTTGAAGCTCTACTAACCACTTTACTGTAGGTTACATCTCAGAGCACTGTGTGCGCGCGAGCCTTCTGGAGAGTATTGAAACTTTTGGAAGAAACCAATACGATAAGGAAGGGGGGGGGGACTTTTTGAAGAATGCGTTTGACTTACAATATAAAATGTTTAGGACTTCATATTATAAAAAAACTAAAGTGATAAAATTAAATATAAACTGTAAATCTAATTTCTTTTTTTTATGTGGTGGGGCAAACCTTTATGGCTATGACACCTCTGTATATATTTGTCTGTGCCAGTGCTTTTTAACAGCAAATGTGAAATGTTTACTTACTCGATTTGCATTTCCTGTTTTATTTTGAAATGCTCACTCCCCTTGTGTCGTGTCTTGTTTTACTTCCTGTCCTTGTGTTTTTCCCTATTCCTGTGATTGTTAATTTGTTCCTCCTGTGTCCACTCACCCTGCCCTTTTTTTTGCATTTCTCCCCCAGCTGTGTCTCGTTCCCTTGTTTAGTGTCTCTGTGTATATATCCCTGTCTGTCCCAGTGTGCCTTGTCGTATCGTCATTCGTGTTTCACCCATGATTCCTTGTGCTTCCGCGAGCTACGTCGTGTCGTGTCGTGTCGTGTCGTGTCGCGTCACGTCTGGTTTGTGTTTTCAGTTTTTCTTGTTGCCTGGATTTTTGGACTTGTAAGCTTTGTTAAATAAAGCTCTCTTTTTGTTAACATCGTCTTGCGTTCTGCATTTGGGTCCTCAACTTCACCGAGTCTTAACAGAATGTGAAGGTGTGTCAAAAGTTTTGACTGGTAGTGTAGATCATAACAAATAATATTCTAGCCTTACCTTTTTAAGGTTTTAATAAAACAATGAATTTGAGGATTGCAGTCAGCTTCTTATTCTGGGGATCTATGGTACATATATATATATATATATATATATATATATATATATATATATATATATATAACATTATTATTATTATTTTACTTATTGCATCTGTTTTCATTTCATTCAAATAAAAATGAATGAGGTAAAATGTAAAACGAGGTGATGTAAGTGTCTCCCTCATCTCTCAGTGGTGCCAACGGCCCCAAAAGGCACCATAACACGAGGTAACAGCCTTCTCTGGGAAGGCCCGACTGCAGCCGGGGAGAAGCCAGCATCGCCAGACGAGGCAGCAGGAGAGAGGTGGTGGTAATGAGAAAAATGCTAATTTAGTGGTAGAGATATTGCACTTGGCCTCCCTGATGAGGGATCAGGGGGATCAGGGGAGAGGCCAGCTCTGACTTTGGAGGGCAAAAGAGAAGACTGTTCTCTGCAGAAAGAGGGGAAGAAGAAGAGGAGGTCGGGCGGGAGGCAGCGGCAGAGGGAGCTTTAAGAAGTGAAAAGATGAGAATAAAAAAAGAAAGAAATCACAACGCAGAGGAACCTCTAATTCAATTTTCCCTTCTGCTTCTTAGCATTATTTGATCAGCGGCTGATCGGATGGGATGTTCCACCGGCGTGTGACTGTCGAGAATTAAAAGCCAGTTTAAACATCAGCTCGTGTTAGGATCAGAAACACACCCTGACTAACACCTTGTCATCTCCTCTGAGAATTAGCAGGGATTGTGTCACACTCGGAGAAGTATCGGACATTAAATCCCGATGCCTTGCCGGTGATGCTGCAGCCACATGTGCTCTGAGCTGAATTACTGCTCTCATCTTTTGGAGAAAACCATTCGCCTCTCTGCAGCGAGCAGGCGGGCAACCTGATGAAAAACAGGGATTAACAGTGGTACAGGTTCCACGGTGCTCTTCCACATCTGCAACACAGTGGGACTTAAATACAGTAAAGTGTCTCAATCACGGCTCTCCACACTCACAGTCTCTGCAGTCCGGTGTAGAGCTCCATATCAACATCTCTCAGAGTCTGCAATCCCGTCCAGTTCTCTATGTGTCTGCAAACAGAGAGAAAGAGAATACTGAATGAGAGGAAGGAAAACAAACCAGGAAGTCGCTCCCAGGTTGCAGAACAACTAGTTGTGTGTTGTCAACGTTTTTGAATCCATATTCATTTAAATTGCAATTATTGAAGCAGTTCTGACAGAGCGCTCTCTGCTGCCCTCTGATAGATTTAATTGCCAAGAGGCGGCTTGTGAAGCTTAATCTATGTGAGGGGGGACAGAGCAAATAAATACTGCAGATGACTTTACTCTTTCCAACACTATCACTAGACTCCCAGGGAAAAGTCTTTCTCTGTGGTGGGATAAAAGACCAGAAGGGAAGCTGGCGTCTTTAAATTAGCTTCAGGACAACGAGCATTCGTAAATGATTTGTTTGTTGTGTTTTGGAAATGAAAAAGGCAACACACATAGGGCACACCGCTTTCAATTAAGCTGAGAAAATGAGGGGATGTAACAGTGAGTAGATTGCTTTGTTTTGGAAAGAGGAAAATATAACGCTAAAGGGAATTTAATCCTAAATGCCAAATTTCAAATTAAAACCATGAACACAATAATCAGTGATACACATACAGATGTTTTTTTACACGGCAGCACAACAGCTGACTCGCCACAGACACATAAATACATATTCATCTGTATACATGCACAGAGAAACACATTCCAGTCTTGCATCCTAAGCCTAAGATTTGCACTCGCATTTCCTCGTTCTTTATGAGTTCTGCGATCACACAGCAGTTTGTATTTTTATGACAACAGCAGGAAAATAACATTCCTGAAATTGGTTTTGGCAAACTTGCTCCTGTAGCATATCTGTTGGCTCTGGAGCATCTGGTGCACAATGATGAGGCAGCTTCTGAGACATTCTGTTCATGTGAGCACCGCGCCCCAGGGTGCATCACCTGCTTTGGTGGAGAGGAGGATACAGGTCTGCCAAATGTAACCAGCACTGGTGAAACCCCGCCGTGCATGACTTTACTGTTGGCTGCAGGAGTGGCCAATTTGTTGTTTTGAAGGCTGGCAGGTGGGAGCAGTTAGCAGTAAGAGAACACGAGTGATGCTGTTTCAGAATGTTTTACCAGTAAATTATGTTAATATTCAGATTACCAGCAATTCAGATCGTTATCTGAGCTAAATTACAGGAAATTGAGCTTGTTTTGCTAAATGGTCGGGGACATCCGAACCGGTGGCTGAAACTTTTACATGTGGTTTGTTGGCTTTATTTTGAAACCAGATTCAGATGCCCCCTCCCCCCCCCACTGGTCTGCTTTCAGGCTGTTTAACACTATTCTAATCCACATTCCCGTGCACACATTATCACCTGCCACCTGCCAAATACAGGCTACATGTTGGCGGTGGAAGGCAAAACATTCAGGTCTCCTGCCACCGCGGCCGATAGTTTCTCCTTATGTTGAGAAGTATTATTTCATATATGTCATATGTAAATGTGTTTATTAGAAGAACAAGCCAGCTGTATGAGCTGTATTCATATTTGGGGACATTATTGGGTTCTAACAAACACTACCAGTATTACCAATGTTAAATAAGTCCACTCATGCTGCAGGCACTGATTCACAGAAACTATCTTAATGCATGTTTGATAGATATGAAGGTGTGTCTGAAGCTGCTTTGCTGACATTGAGATTAGTGTTGAAGTGATTCTGAAGGCAGGAGCTGAGTCAGTGATGTGACCGGTGAACAGACATGAGTCACAGTGCAGCCGTGCTACCCCAGGGAGGGAGGGAGAGAGGGGGGGGGGAGTCCACACTGGTGTCGCATGTCTCTACAGGACTGTCTCAGAAAATTAGAATATTGTGATAAAGTTCTTTATTTTCTGTAATGCAATTAAAAAAACAAAATGTCATGCATTCTGGATTCATTACAAATCAACTGAAATATTGCAAGCCTTTTATTATTTTAATATTGCTGATTATGGCTTACAGCTTAAGAAAACTCAAAAATCCTATCTCAAAAAATTAGAATAGTTCCTCAGACCAAGTAAAAAAAAAAGATTTATAACAGCAAAACAAAATCAAACATTTGAAAATGTCCATTAATGCACTCAGTACTTGGTTGGGAATCCTTTTGCACGGATTACTGCATCAATGCGGCGTGGCATGGAGGCAATCAGCCTGTGGCATTGCTGAGATGTTATGGATGCCCAGGATGCTTCAATAGCGGCCTTTAGCTCATTAGCATTGTTGGGTCTGGTGTCTTTCAGCTTCTTCTTCACAATACCTCACATATTCTCTATGGGGTTCAGGTCAGGGGAATTGGCAGGCCAATCGAGGACAGTAATGCCATGGTCAGTACACCAGTTACTGGTGGTTTTGGCACTGTGGGCAGGTGCCAGATCATGCTGGAAAATTAATTCCTCATCTCCATAGAGCTTTTCAGCAGACGGAAGCATGTAGTGCTCTAAAATCTCTTGGTACACAGCTGCATTTACTCTGGGCTTGATGAAACACAGTGGACCAACACCAGCAGCTGACATGGCTCCCCAAACCATCGCTGACTGTGGGAACTTCACACTGGATTTCAAGCATCTTGGATTTTGCTCCTCTCCAGCCTTTCTCCAGACTCTGGCGCCTTGACTTCCAAATGAAATACAAAACTTGCTTTCGTCTGAAAAGAGGACTTTGGACCACTCTGCAACTGTCCAGTGCTTCTTTTCCATAGCCCAAGTCAGACGCTTCTTCCGTTGTCTTGAGTTCAGAAGTGGCTTGACCATGGGAATACGGCTATTGTAGCCCATTTCCCGGACACGTCTGTGAACAGTGGCTTTTGATACCTGGACTCCAGCTTCAGTCCACTGTCTTTGAAGCTCCCCCAAATTCTGGAAGCGACTCTTCTTCACAATGCTGTTAAGGCTGCGGTCATCTCTCTTGGTTGTGCAGCGTTTCCTGCCACATTTCCTCCTTCCAACAGACTTTTTGTGGATGTGCTTTGAAACTGCACTCTGTGAACAGCTTGCTCTTTGAGACATTTCTTTTTGTGTCTTACCCTCCTGATGGAGGGTGTCAATGATGGTCCTCTGGACAGCAGTCAGATCAGCAGTCTTCCCCATACTTGTGATTTAGTTTACTGAACCAAGCTGAGTGTTTTTCAAGGCTCAGGAAACCCTTGCAGGTGTTTCCAGTTAATTAGACGATTCAAGTGATTCGTTGAACACCCTACTAGTATACTTTTTCATGATATTCTAATATTTAGAGATAGGATTTTTGAGTTTTCTTAAGCTGTATGCCATAATCAGCAATATTAAAATAATAAAAGGCTTGCAATATTTCAGTTGATTTGTAATGAATCCAGAATGTATGACATTTTTGTTTTTTTAATTGCATTACAGAAAATAAAGAACTTTATCACAATATTCTAATTTTCTGAGACAGTCCTGTATGTGCTTCGGGCAAAGTGGGGGAACTCATAGTGATCATAATTTCAAAAGTAAAAGTCCAAATCCTTTAGGTTAAAGACATGTTGAGTGTTTCCAGGTGGGAATAAGACTCTCAGTTGAATCTTTTTTCGGAACAACTTCATAAGAGAAATATACAATAAACTTAAACTTCCACTGCCTGACACTTTAACAGTGGATGAAGTGACACATGTTTAAACTGCAGCAGCTTTAAACCATTGACTTTCATAATGAATCGGTCGTAACAACACCTGTTGCAGGTCAGAGGACACAGTAAAGCTTGTCACACATTTAATTTGAGTAAAATCAGCTCCAGTCACAAAAAACAAGCAGCACGAGCTGACACTTCCTCTAACCAGCACATTTTGATAGAGAGTTCATCAGGGTGCTTTAGAGAATGTGAAGAAAATGCATCTTAAAGAGAAAGAAAAATAATGCAACTATATGGCTTTGTCAATTATCCAATTAGCACGAGGCACATGTTCACCTTCTTTCTTCCTGAGTGCCGTGTCTTGATCTTGGGACCAAAACAGCGACCAAATATTTAGCATCTGAGAGTTTTTATAGATTTTCAATAAAAGAGAGTTTTCTAGTTTTGGGCAAGTCAAGTGGGAGCGGGGGTGAAAGCAATTGGCCTCGTTTGTTATCGATAATGTGGAAATGATACAGTCGTTCCAGGACTTCAGATGAAACTGCAGTAAGTACTCAACAAACCTTAATTACTTGTGTTACTTGGTCATCTGCAGGTGAAGTAGCAACAGAGACTCAAATGATTACCAAACAAGTCGCAGCTGAGCTCGTTCTGAACATGTAAAGATCTGACTGAACCTTGTTGAGGTTATCTTCATGCACTGACACTTTTATACATTGCAAATGTTTTACCAGGAATGTGTCATCTGCAGTGATGAAACACATCATTTCACCAGGACTGTAAACCCTTGTGAGAGACTGATGCAATACTGTAATATGAAAAAAATAAAATAATTTATGTGAGCACAAAATGTTTTCATTTGCAGCAGCGCTTTATGCTCTGTGATAGAATTTAGCAGTATCCCTATTTCCATCAAGCTGTTGTCAACAAACAGCACAGAGGAAGCAGGGAACAACCTCCCCGCGGACCCGAGCACGTCGGCGGCTCAGAACCTTTGATTGTCCGCGGCACGCTGAATATGCATGTGGATTAGACCGCTGTGAAAAGATGGATATGAATAACAAAGATGCTATGACTATACAGGGGCATTCAATCTCTGTACTGTTATTCCCACATCCTTGGAGGATGCACAAGTACAATGGAGCAAAAATAAAAATCAACATATTTCAAAAAGTAATGGAGATGCTACCACTTTACATTTCAGGCATTCAAGTAGACACTCTCGTGTCTCACAATGAGTGAGACGGTGCAATAATCTAAATCGCTGCTTTGTCTAAATGAATATTACACGGAGGAAAGGAGATTTGAGGTTTTTTTCAAGTCAAGTCCCGTATTTCTGCCTCTTATCTGTCCTCGATTATTTGTAAACAATTCTGTTTCCTTAAAGGGCTTTCTAAATAAATATGTCATGACAGCACTTGATTAATAACTGGGAAGCACAAAGAACATACTAACAGAAGATATTATAGATCTACCAGCTTGCTCTCTAAGATACAAGACAAAGACATTACAGCAACCTCCCATCTGCTTTAGAAAATGGCCTCCAACAAAGTACAGTCTGAACTGGGTGACAGGGTGGTTCAGTGCTCGAGGAGAACACCCTGGAACCAAACAGTAACAGATTCCATCCCAGCAACAGCCATCTGTTGTGTTGAAGTGGCTCTGGGCAACGCACTGAACCCCTACCTGCTCTCTCGTTCTGAGCTCCTGTGAATATTAGCGCCAGAGAAAGATGAACACTTTTTCATGTCATGTGAAAACAACAAAGAACACGACTGAGGATGAATTACTAAGAAGAGGAAACAAAGATTACAAACTGCAGAGCTCTGGATGAGTCTCCAGATACCAGTGTTTTAAATAATACACATAATAATATCGTGTGAATAATTCACTTTCTCTTCAACAGTTTTCATTGTGTGGTTCATTTGGCAGAAAAGACACAAAATGCCCAATAAACAAATTCTCTTTAGATATCGCGATAATATTGCTATCATGAATTATTTTGGTCACGATAATCAGAAACAAAAATTTGATGTTGTGACGGCCCTCGGGATTAAAAGACGATGAGAAGTTCTTCGATGTTTGGAAGTTTGAAGTACTGAACGAGCACAGAACAGATCTGAGCCTTTGAGCGTTTGAACAATGAGCTGGAAGACAATAAAACGACTTTCCTTGTGTGTATGTGTGTGTGTGTGTGTGTGTCACCACGATAGCGTCACAACCGTGTGCATGACGTGTGTGTAGTTCAAGAACAAGGAGGGCAAGAGAGTCGCTTTCCTGATGTGTATCCAGTTGTCAGTGTTTTCATCAGGACCAGTGTCTTTCATATCACACGGAGCCATTTCATCCATTGTTGGCTCAAATAATTGATCAGTGTTCATAGATCAACATTAGAACCTCTGCCTTGAATAAGATTACGCGGGCGATCACCTCGTGCCATGAAGACGTGTTTGATAAACACGATATGATTTTGATGCTAAACCCTTCAGCTGAACGACGAGGCCACATACAGTGAGAGCGAGACACACGTGGCTCCCTTCAGAACAAACACCAACGTCGTCTGTTTCTTGGTAATCTGCTCTGATTCTGCACATTGTTTCCAATACCGCTGTCTGTCCGTGATTTACGACTTTGTTGGGATGATCTACAACACCCGCACCACCGCCTTAATGGGAAACTGTTTAATAAAATAGAATGTCTCCGGTGTTTCTGGGATATTGATCTACATTCTGCCTCCCTCTCTGTTTTCACAGAGGCAGAGTCTCCTGCAGCCTTCAGAGTGAGGATGTGGTGGTGAAGCAGCACTCCTCTAGATTAAAGCACACGCCTCAAATCAATCAGACAACCTGGGTTTTTTTGTTATTTTTGTTTTTTCTGCCTCATAAGTGTTTGCAAGCTGAATTGTAATCCCCCAAACCAATCATAAGGGACATTTGGCATTCAAAGCTTGTAAATAGGAATCAAGCATTACGATCTCTCCAGTTTCTCATGGAGACGAACCCTCGTCTGCTACCTCCATGCAAATGCAATCACAGGCAGATGTACAGGCTTCCTTCTTAATGTATGAGCCCATGAAATTAAATCCGCCTTCCAGAATTGGATTTCTAAAATGGCCTCCAACAGCATTAATATTACAAAGCCAACTGTGGTGTACTTTAAGTTCACCTTTATTTCTCCAGAGACGGTTGTTGGCGTCCAAAACCACAAACCGGTGAACACTGAGCAGCTTTACGGGAGGAGTTGGACTCCAGCAGCATCTGCATATCCAAGTGGAGAAATGAATGTGTAACTCTGCTGGTCACGAGATATGAAACGAGCGTGCATGCTCTTGTGAGTCTTCCTTTGAGGAATAAAGTTTAAAATATAAAAAATGATACAGTGTTCATATTGGCAGATAGAAACATCATGGAGATAAATGGGCAGGCTGCTCTTCTGCGGCGCACTTTCACTGGAACAAATATGAAATCCGGGCAAATTGTGACAATTTGTCTCAATTACATTAACAGCAGACAGTGTGAGCTGCAGAATATGATATCGATATTAAAGTGACAGGCGAAATTGACCAAATTACAGCTTCATTAAAAAATAGAAACGATGGATTCAGCACTAAGGATAAAGCCCAATTTTTCCAGCACATGCGTCTGAACATCCACGGGGACAGATAGATGGAGAGAGAGGACAGTTCAGAACAAAGCCAAATGATAGAATAGCAGGAATGAGGGGGGGCTGAAATATGGGCCGATCAGCCAAATAGTTGCTTCTCTTAAGTGCTGGTCTCAGAGGACCTGGACATTGTTTGGGCTGTGACACTCTCCACTCATTATAGCAGCTCTGCACACTGTGTAGACTCCAGTCACTGTTTTGATGACTTGCAATTCAACTCAAGACTGGAGTCGATTAGTGCGTGCTTCTCTGCCTTTGTGCTTTGTTATTCTCATAGTTCTTCATTGGTCTGTATATGATTGTATGAGTGACGCTTTTGTAATTCATAATATGTGGACTATGGTCTACGCTCACTTCCTCTGACAGTAAATGGACTGCGTTTATAAAGCACTTTTCCAATCTTTGCCATCACGCAAAGCACTTTAGAACACATGTTCACACACACTCATAGGCTCCCACACAAGGTGCACATCAGCCTGTCAGTATTGATCAACACACACACCTGATACACACTCACACACACCAGGAACAATGTTGACTGCAGGGGATCGAACCTCTGACCCTCCGAGGCAACGCCGCCTGCACATAGTGCCTTCAACACGTTTTATTTATTATTTTATTTTATACATATTCATTTTTTTATAATTTCTTGTTATTGATACCTTTACTATTCTCTGTCCTGTTGTTAAAGTTCGAGGGGGGGTGTTTATAATTCCCTGTACTGCAAAGTTTTAATAAGAATATACCTTTAAAGATTAAAGCTTTATTCTCTGACACTTAATTATTTATATTATAAACTCTGGGGATGTAATTATTTTATTGTGGCTGTGCAGCTAAACTCAAAGTGCAGCTCCACACAGACAGAAGATAACTTTCACTTTACCATTCAGTTCACTTCCTGCGTGTGTGAGAGCTGCGCTGCTGTGAAGCCGAGCCAGAGCCATCAGCTCACAGTGTTTGAATGCTGATCATGTTCCCAGGCAGGATGCCTTCCCACGGCTGCTCCCAGACGCTTCTGTGTCACTGGTTTGCCGATCCAGCCCTGGTGGAAGATACCTAAGCCTCCGAGTGTCAGTGTGCGCTGCAGGCTCAGCCAATCCGCAGCAGAGATTTGGCAGAGCTAAACGTCGTGGGAGCATTGGTCCGTGCTCTGAAAGGTATCAACACTTCGCACATGACTAAGCGCAAGCCTTTCTGCCCAAAATGAAAATGACTATAATTAGGGTGCCATTTTGCCAAGTGTCATGAGGCTATGATCCTCTCCGGGTTCAGCAGTGGCTCTGCAGGCGATGGATCTGCACAGATGTCACTTTCAACACTGTACCTCCATCTGTGCGTCAACACAGTTATCATTACGCCATTAAACGCTCTGAATGTTAAACACGGGACATTTGAAAAGAGATATCGCGCCTGTAAGTGCGTCTTCATGCGTTTAAACATTTAGAGGAGACGCTTTGTCTTTGTTTATGGCAAACAAAAACTTAATGGATCAGAACCAGCTGTAAGCACTTATGACTTATTAACACACTTGATGTACAAAACATATACATTTTAAATAGTTATTAGGGTAGTTGTTTGAAAGTTGTGAGTTACTTCTGTGTATTTATACTGTTCATGAGAAAGCTGTTATGTTAGATGTCCACATACACACACTGAGTTAATGTTGGCGCCCTGGAACATGTAAATGTAATGTTCTACTTGTAGCTGTGTCTGGTCTCCACCAGCTCCTGAGGGAAATATGTGGCTCTGCTAGATGCTCCTCTATAAACTTCATCTTGTTGCTGAGTCTCTGCAGGTTGGTGCTGAGCAGGTAGTGCAGCGTTATGTCTGAAAACAGATTCCTACTGAGTCTGTCACACACTGAGGGAAACTGCTGTTGGACGATACATTATTTCAGTATTTCACAAGCAACTCATCACATGTCTTCACTGAGCCATTAGTACCATATTGACTAAGGTTTTTGAGTTTGAGTACATGAACAATTCCTGCTTCAGTTTTCAAACAATACATATCTCATTTTGGAATTGATCGTTTGTTAGAGTCAAAAGTATATAAAAATACTGGGAACGGTTTCACTGCGCTGCTGCAAAGTGCACAAGGAGAATCCTCGATGAAGCCTCGCTTCTTATTTAGTTTGTTTACGTCTGCTGAAAGAAAAGGGAAGCTTGAAAGAGAATAAGTGAAGAGAAGATGTGAGATGTTGGAGATGCAGGATGGATAGTATAGGAACATATTGTGAGCAAACAGCTGATCCTCTCACAGGTCGGTTTTTATCCGGTTCAAGGTGAGAATTTATAATGAGCAGATTTTCCCGTTCACTACCAGGAAAAAAGCGTAGCAGGATTTACAAGGCTTTGTGCTGCTGTCAGCAGTTACAGCTCAACTCTTCTTCGAGCTCCGCTGTCCTGCTGAGCACGATAATGTTTAATCAAATAAGTGATCGTATAGCACTGGATCTCTGCCAGAAAGGCCGTACTGCATGCAAATGTAGGAGACCTTAAGCACAGAGACAGGCGGCATACTTAAAATACATCCCATCTGGAGACATGCATAATTATTGGAATGATATTCGGACGTATTAGATCTCGTTCAAGCGTTTTCTGCACACACTAGACATGATCTTGACTATAATATTATAATATATAGTTGTATTTCAGATTATATTATATGTCCAGTGAGGAACAGGATAAGAGATAATAACATATGTTAATAACTTATAGGATATGATATAGAAGTAGATTCAAGCGGCAACCTCCAACGTGGAACAGCTGCAGTTCCTCGACTGGCCACTAGCCGGCTCTAAAAGTGAGTCTACATAGATGTTAAAATACCCAGCATGCAGCAGAAATAAACATGTTTACAACCTGGTTTTGCTCGCTGAAGGTATTTTCCCCACTCATGACAACTTCTGGGGCTTTTCTACTGTAACTCCACTACACAAGTTGTTAACGTTGTCAATTCAAACAAAACCTTTTGGAAAATGATTACAAGCTACGCAACTTCTCTGTGAGTGTGTAATATTACCGCGGATGGTTTACGCCGCAGCTCCTGCGGTGCGTCTCTGCCTTGTGTCAGATTTCAGAAGTTGTGACAAAAAGTCCCTTTGAACAGGACAGGAAGTGATATAGGATTGGATAATACGAAGCCATTCAATGGAGCAGGTAAGATAACAGACGGACGGATCTAAATAATGAGACAGTTGCTTATGGTGTTAGTCATGTGAGCTGCCACATGATCCTCAGCTGTTTAAAGAGCCCCTGCAGATTTCCATTGTGTGCAACGATCCTCCACAACTTCCTCCACTTTATGATTCACCTAATTATCAGCACTCCATCTTCATGTTAACAAGACACCCCGTCCTACATTCAGCTGCCGTCCTGATCAAGTGGCTTTGACAAACAATCCTCCCGGTTATCTTATCTTTCATGTCCAAACCTTTTACTGCTGCGGTGCAGAGACGAACGTAGATGCTGAATGTCTCACGCCGCGTGGAGAGAGCGTTAGAGGTACATATTGTACAGAGAGACACATTAGGAAGGCTTTGATTACAGATTATGATGCCATCTGTTGGGAACGGTGGTCGTACTGTACATGACAGGCAGCATATTTGATATGGGATACGTGCACCTCCTGCTGCAGCTCCTGTTCACGCGAGGCTGAATAAAGACTCTGAAGGCCAGTGGTCCCCAGTGAGATACGTCCTGGCAGAGACCACGGAGCTCAGTTTACAGCATGAGGAGTGGATTAAATGTTCCGCACACGTCCTTCATGGAGCTGGTCGCCTCCAATTTCAGGATATGATAAATCTGCAGCTGAGGGGCATCTCTCCTGCAGGATTCAATTAGGTAAGAAACGGGAAGAGGATCACGGTGATATTAGAGAGCTGATCGCAGCGCTCCTCAGCCTCCCAGTAATGAACCGCTGCGTTCCTGCACCGTGACTAGATTGATTCGGCTGGCCGGGCGCAGAGTTCATCCTCCTTTTTAAAGTCACTCTGAAAAGGCTGCATGTCATTGTGCAGAGGAGAAGTTTGAAATTCAGAGTTGGATTGATGGGTGGTGCCTGTAGCTCCAGACACCTGCCAACGTGTCGAGATAACCTTTGTGATCTCTTCAAACCCGGCAGACGGATCGATAATTCTTCTCTGTTATCACTTCACGTCTCCATTATCAGCTGTGACAGCGTTTATTCACGAATACAAGACCATATCAGCTGCGTCTACACCGACGTACAGCTTGTGTGACACTTTGGAACATCTTGTAACTACCCGACTCTTTGTGTCTTGTATTGTGAGTGTGTCATAATGTCAGTGGAGCTGAAGCTACCAATTACTTCACAGTGGACGAAGGTGACGTCTTAAAACAAAGACGTTTTAATTGTGTAAAACGAGAGTGTTGTGTCGACATGTAGCCTCATCCAGAGAGCAGGAAGAGCTTCTTCAACTTGCATCTTTAGACGGTTTGATCGCTGATCTAAAAACTCTTCACTGTGTAACATCTCAACGACTGAAACACGCTTTACCTTGCAGCTTTGTGAACAGCTGTTCTGCCTGATGAATGCAAGAAGAAGAGGGCGGGGCCGGTCAACGGGAAGCAACAACAAAACGGATCATTTCCTTTTATGGCTTAAAATTGTTTGTCGCGATACAAATTTTTTCCAAAAAGTAACTTTACTACTTTAATAACTATCTAAATGTGACTGTAGCTTCACGGTGTAGTTTAATTACAAGTAACAAATACATTCTGCTCATGTCCACATTCTCTATCTGAAGATCAGTTCAGTCCTGAAAGTGACTTTCAAGGATGAACCTAATCGTGCGAGTATAAATAGTATAATTATCTGTAATAGCATCTAAAAGGGATCTCTATTATGGGAGTATGTGACTGCGTGTTTGACCTGATGTTTATCTCCAGTCGCTGGACGTTAACCCGTGTGTACGGTGGAGCAGAGGGTCCGAACCTCCGTCCTCAAAGACGCCTTTTCTGTCTTTGAGCAAAGTGACGAGCGCAGAACAATAAGAGAAGTGATAAACTGTTCAGATATCCCGAACAATGAACCAATAACTGCAGGAAGTTTGTGTAAAACGAGCGAGATCATTTCCTGTGTTCGCATCACAGACGAGCTCTGCTGCATCGTCTTTATTCTCCTTTTATAAACAGTCACACATTCAGGGTCTTCTTCCCCCGGCTGCGCCGCCATTCTTCTGTTCGCTCTTTGCTTGTTTTCCTCTTCTAATGCACGATGAGGCTGTTCATCAAAGAGCCAAGCTTTGTGAATGCAAAGCTTTTGTTCTTCATTGCTAAGTAAGTGTATATCTTAAATAATCATCTGAGACATGAGAGACGTGACCCTCGGGCAGTACAGCTGTTTCGACAATATGTAATATTCAGAGAGGCCAAAGTTGTAGCATTATTAGTTGCTAAGATCTTTACTGCGCAGTTAAAATAAAGCTTTGCTCTCTTTAGGAAGTCCCATTTTGATATAAGTCCTGGACATTTGGAGACTTAAAAGCTTCTTCTTATCCAGGGAATCCCATCAGCCGAGGAAAGAAATGTAATTACTGGGTTTAGGTTGAGATACACTCGGCTGCACTCCATCAGAGCATTCTGCTCTCCATCTTCCAGTTCACTGTGAGAAGTGACATCTGAAGATCTTTTTACTTCCCTGTTCTTTTCTTTATCCTCCATATTGTTCTATCACCCTGTTACTCTGACCTTTGACCTCTTTAAGGCGTGTTGTTTGTTATGTTCGTATATTTTATTGTAAAGATATGACTTGCTAAATGCCTAAAAGGTCAACGTGACTCTGATTTAAGCATTACAATGAGACATCGCAGTGAATCATCTTATCTTCCATCAGATGTTTATGTTCCGTCATTACTTTCGCAGCACAAAGTTGTCCTTTCATCCCTGAGGAGGATAAATGATTCATTAAAATATCATAATTATTCTCCCTCTCGCTTTGTGGCAGTAAACTGAGCACAGAAATCACCTCCTGCGTGCCCGACGGCCACGCACGACGTCACACGACATGACTTGTGGCAACAACACTGAGAGCGAATCTGGCCGTAACCTCAAAGCTATCATTAAATACAAATTTCAGCATTTTGACGACAGATTTAGAAGATTCATTTCCTCTAAAACATCTCAATCTTACTGCCGGTTTAAAGTTAAACTTGGTGCAGCAGTACAGCCCAACATTACCTGATGTGTGTGTGTGTGTGTGTGTGTGTGTGTGTGTGTGTGTGTGTGTGTGTGCGTGTGTGTGTCTTCTATAAGGTGACAGTGTTGAGCAGTTATATGCATAATAATAATAAGAGCAATATAATATAAATGGTGATTCACACACAGAAACGTGGAAATTAGATGATTTTGCTAAAACACACATTTGGACGTTTTTAAAATGTGTTCTACAAAATCTGTGCAAATCAGTCGTTGATTGCAGGTCTGTGACGAGTGACGAGAGACCCCCCCGGCCCCCATTATAAACATACTTATAATGCATTATGATCTCCTCATAGCACTGTATAATTATAGTTATAAGCACTAATAATATCTACTGCCTGATGACAATAATCACAACACATTATAAAGAATAATATAACCCTTCATAATGATTATATTATATCTGTGTATATGGTTCTTATATCCTGCTATAATTCCATAGTTGTAATACATGATAATATTTTATTATGCATTATAATCCACATTGTAAACAGCTGAATATTGTCCTTATGGTGGACGTGTGTGAGACGTTCATCCCAACATGAGGGTTATGAACTATCACGTGTATGTTTATGTTTTAAGCGTATCAAACTCTTTCTGTGCTTTTCAGATGATGAAAAAACATTTTCCTCTGAAATCAATCTTCAGTCATTTCTTCACATTGTGCAAAGAAGCAATCGTCTCTTTTATTATTATTATTATTATTATTATTATTATCTGATTTTAAGAGCGGATTACGGCGAGTAAACGAGGAAGTTATCCTGGTGAAAGAAGTCCGAAGAGTCGAGAGAGAAACAATAATTACATATATGTGTATAAGTACAAGGGAGAATATTAAGTTCAAGCAAATACAAACATGTGGCACAAGCAGCTCGGGGCAAACAGAGTTGTTTTCCCGTGAATAGCAGAAACAAGGCTTGAGGGAAATCAAAGCGAAAGGTTAAGTTGCATCACGTGTGCGACACTTCTCCACCTGAGTCTTTGTTCTAATTAGAGCTCAGGATAAATTAGCATTTCTCTGTTGACGAAGGACTCTGACAGAAGGAATTTACACTTGCAGCAAAGCAACGAGGCTCACAGCAGAGATGAGGTTCAGCCGCCGTGATATTTAGCCAGGTGTCAAAAAGCTATTTTTGCGAGAACACAGCGGGTAACAGCGAGACAAGGTTTCCAGTTTCAGGCTTTAAAACACAGCGACGTGTGAAAGGAGAGTGTGTCGTGTTCCTCAAAACAAAGGATCAAAGACTTGTTTTGTGTTCAAAGGTTTCATTTATTTAAAGTTTCCCTTCAAACAGAGATGATGAAGATTAGAGGCGCATCCAGGCTGAAGAGAGAAAGTACACTGCAAATATGTGTAATGAACTATTCATATCACCGTGCATGTTCTTCCACACAACGACGTTAAATCATTCAGCGGACAAGCTACGTTCTACCTCCAACTGTTCCAGCAGCAGGACGCGACCACTGAGTCCAACTTTCTTTGACTTTTACTATAAAAGACTTACACGAGTGTCACAACCGGGAGACTGAAGGAAGCCGGAGCACGCTTCACGAGGCAGCTGCAGAAAGTGAAGATACAAACATCCTTCTAAACTAAGTACCAAGAGTTCCGGCTGAGGCAGAATCTGATACACACACATATGAAAAGAACAGACGGGTAATAATCAGAGCGCTGGAAAACTAAGGCCCAAAGCACAAAGAGCATCTGGTGGAGAGCGAGCGGAAGTGGACCGGTAAATATACACGGAGCTAATGAGGTGACGGGGAACAGGTGAGGACGAGCAGGTGAAGGGGATCTACCGCTGGGGGAGTTAGGACACAGTGTACGAGCACTCACACTGAATACATTGAAGATGAAGAAGCAGACTGAAATTCAACACCCTGAGTCATGAATATACAAATATAATATGTGCTTTTTGATATATTATAATCTTGTCTTTTTGGTCATAGTGGCTGTTGCCAAGAAAGGAATCCCTGCTGTGATAGTAATCCAGGTTCAATGAGGAAGCAAGCAGAAGCTTAAAAAGACGGCGTCTGCTCCTCTGTGAGCGGTGATGAGCACTTTGTTCAGAAGAAAACAGCCGTCAATGAGTTTTAAGAGAATAGTTTGACGAATAAAGATTATTCGCTTTATTGCCAAAGTTAGGATTGATGGAACTCGAGCCAGGGGTCGATTAGCTTAGCTTAGCTTAGCTTAGCTTAGCATAAAGACTGGAAACACTAATAACACACAACTAGTTTATGGTGATCCTTTTACACATTGTAGAGCCCCACAAGGTTATTGTTTATTCTTTCTTATTGTCCTTAATGAATTTATTTCCTTGCGCGAGTGAGGGGACGATGGAGCGAGAGATCGGCCGGAGAATCTGAGCAGCGGGGGCGGTATTACAGTCGCTTTACTGCACCGCTGTGACGAAAAGAGAGCTGAGCCAGAAGGCAAAGCTCTCAATATACCGGTCGATCTTCGTTCCCCCCCTCACTTATGGTCATGAAGGGTCATGACCGAAAGAACGAGATCACGGGTACAAGCGGCCGAAATGGGTTTTCTCAGACGGGTGGCGTCTCCCTTAGAGATAGGGTGAGAAGCTCAGCCATCAGGAGAGACTCGGAGTAGAGCCGCTGCTGCTTTGCGTTGAAAGGAGCCAGTTGAGGTGGTTCATCTAGTAAGGAGCCACCTGGGCGCCTCCCTAGGGAGGTGTTCCAGGTACAGCTGGGAGGAGACCCCGGGGAAGACCCAGGACTCGGTGGAAAGATTATATCTCCTCACTGGGAACGCCTCGGGATCCCCCAGTCGGAGCTGGAGGATGTGGCCCGGAGATGTGGTTCCTTACTGGAGCTGCTGCCCCCGCGACCCGATCCCGGATAAGAGGTAGACGATGGATGGATGAAAAAACTGTTAATTGTAATAATTCTAAGATGCTTTCACATGTAACACATTGTGAGCTCTGGTTCCTTCAGGTTCACATCACGGAGCAGTTTGAGAACATGTGCTGCTGCCGTCATAATAATAACTCTAGAAGGTGGACTGCTGAATAGATGCAGTTGACACCGTCAGTGTTTGGCAGAAGAATCCTTTCATTACAACACAAAACACAATAAAAGCTACACTTCTACAATTCTATCTGTCCGGTGACCCATAAACATCAACTTCCTTTGTGAGCAGGAAAGGACGTCTTAGAAGGTTCTTGTTAAATTACTTCCAAATTTGCCTTCTTGTTTTCTGACTGAGATGCTTTAACATCTAAGTCCTCACACACTGCAGCTCTCACACACGTCTACAGTGTCAACCAATTACCTCCAGAAGGAAAGAAGGAGCTGGGGAGAGATATAGCTCAAGGTTGTTGAATATTTTATTGTTTTCTCCCTGCTTCCATTTAAGTAACTACTTGTCTCAGACACACACACACACACACACACACACACACACACACACACACACACACACACACACACACACACAGACACGCTCAGTATAATATTAAAATGACGGCCGGTGAGTGACTCCTAAGCCAGACAGGGCAACCTGAGGACGAATCTCATCAGTCTCCCTCCAGACATGAAGCCTGGCAGCGGGCCGTCATCGCTCCGTGCGAGTTGTACAACTGAACATATCATGTGTGATAAGCTTAAATACACATGTACGGATTGCCAACCCGTTAAAGGCCCCGGGGCCCAAGGGGTCGCATGGCCCCTGATCCAGAGACTGTCTGACGTGACTGTTGATTTGTTTGTTCGGAAATCATTTAAATGTTCTCAGACAGATGCAAAACAACCACAAAAAGACACAAAGCTTCCACAAACCACACTGTGTTCCTCTTGTGTGTCTGCTGAATCAATCTGGAAGTCTCGCCCTGAGGAGGAGCGGGGACATTTTGAATGTCTGGGCCCAGCCGCCCTTTGTTTTTGTTTTTTTAAAGTAACGTCAAGGATACAAGACAATACAAAAGCACAAACACCGAAGCATCTCGTCCTCTTAAAGAACCAGAGGGGAACAAGTTGATGTTTCCAGAAACAAGGAACACATTAGTGATGGTTGACAGGTGAAGCCTCAACAGTTCACAGAGTCAAACGCAGACAGCTGCCACTGCCAGTCACTTCCCCCGGCTGACGGGACACTTCCTGCATCCAAGACGAGAGACGAAGAACCAGTTTTCCTCAAGGAGGTGTGACCCCCCCCACCCCCTTGCTGGTGACGTATGCAGACGTTGTTGTTTTCTGCTGTTGTTTGACTTTGACTCACATAATGTCGGGAGCTTATGTGATTAATAAATTATAAACCAACGTCTGTGTTTTATCAAGTGCACGAAATATGAGATGATGAAATGTTGTGAAATCTCCCGTGTAGCGAGTCCTGCTGCTGGAGGTCAACGTTTGTCAAATGTTTGTCTGTTGGCGGTTCAGCATTGAGAATGTGAGCAGAAGGCATTTCAAAGTAATTTTATGTATTGTTAACATTATTAATTCCTTTAAAAGTAATATATAAATGGTTTAGTTCTAACCACATGATTGACTTTTGATGTGCGTCTTACTTTAAGATGTATGTGTTATAATCAGAACGAATATTAATCCTACGAAAGGCAAAATGATTTCAGACACACATCCTTATGTTGAAGCCTTGTTCACAGACTCTCATCACTGAAGAACATCTGAGTCATAGCAGCAGCACAAAGTGTCCATTCAGCTTCATCCACACTTCACATTGTTGGTTTGCAGGCTGAATAACTGTAATTCCCAGAACACAAACAATAAATTCAGCAAATAACAAAGTTACGTAAAGAAATGTCAACCGAAATAACTCAAATCAGACTGAAGGTTACTTTGATTTCAGCTGAAGCTTCAGCATCGTCTGCAGGGATACATGTGGAAAAAGTCAGGAGACTTTTACTGCTGTTGTGTTGTTTATCTCGACACCATTGGAAGTGAAGAAACCTCCCTAATGGTCTTTCAGGGTTAAACAAATATTCTGTAAATATTATTTTATGTTTTTTAAAAGTTTGGGAACTCCTGAACTTATTTAGAGTCCAAATTGTAGGAATGGAATATAAGAAATAATGGGTTTTTATTCACTTCAAGGAGAGAAGATATGAAAGGAGATTGAAGCAGGAAGAGAGGGAGATGTCAGGTACTTCTTAAATAGATGGAGAGTGACTGTGATATTCTGACTGGAGAAGCAAGGTCAGTGCACCAACAGGGAGCCAGTAGAAAGGAGAGTTAAGTCCCAGTGGACCATTTACTTTTAATGTCTTCTCATCTGCCTCCACACAAAGCTCTTTCCAGGTCTTAAAACACCCTCCTGGTGTTCTCGATTATTGCCAGCGAGAGTCCTCGGCTCCCTGAGAATGATCGGTGAGTATAGCTGAATCGCCTGCCAGGTCCATAATGTTTTGATGTAGTGCAACTCGCACTGGAACAAAGCAAATACAGATATCAGAGCATCTGAGGTAATCAATAAATATAGGCTACTCAGGGCCAATATATATATATATATATATATATATATATATATACATTATATATATATATATATGTAATGTGTATATACTGTATATATATATATATATATATATACTGTATATATATCTCCGATGATTTGTCCTGTTCTTACAGCTGATGATGTTGGTGGTCAAAGCTAAACATCCAGGATTGTATTCTTGTGTTTGCCGCCCAAACATCAGCACATGTTGCCAGAATAGACATCGCTCCTTTGCACAGATGGAAAGCTGATGGAGGTCTGAGGGCCGGAGAGGTCAGCGCACTGAACTGCACTGAACTGCACTGAACTGAGAAAGTGTGAAAGTAATAAGAATAGTCTGATAGTTCGGCATTTTGGCCGTTGCCATATTGGTTATTTGGAACCATAAAAGATACGAGATGATGGAGCAACCAAACGCTGGTAAAGGCAATTTTTAGGAACACCTGTCAATCACAGGTAGCCCCGCCCTCAAGCAGATGCTGCTTTATCGTCTCTAAATGTGACATCATTTACTGAATGTGTTGAAACCAAAAACTTGTCAGGAAAATATTCACTGAGGTAATAAATCAAGAGAGAAGTAGAAACATTTTCTCATAGACTTCTATACAATCTGACTTCTTTGTCGCCCCCTGCTGGACATTAGAGAGACTGCAGCGTTAAGCCTCTTCAGCCACACTTTGCAGAGGCTGCCGCCCGGCTCCATCGCTCCGAGGGATCCAGAACAGAAACCGTCTGAGGCGATACGGAGTCATGTGGAAGAGAGATTTTGATGCAGGCAATTACCCAGAATACAGCAGCGCAGGTGCACACAGAAGAACAATTCATCTCTCAAGCACTTAAATACTAAGTGTTTCTTTTTTTCGCGGAATGGAAGAGAGGATGCCGTTGAACAGCCTCCATCAACATGCACAGCGTGTCGGAGAACATGGCTGAAGCCAGTCGTCACTGACAGTGAGGCGACTCCTCCTACTTCATAAAACATCATGATTGATGTTTTTTGAGAAACAAAACTTCCCACACGAATAATAAGCAGGAGCTTTATTAGTGGCTGCGAGAGAAAGGGAGGAAGGTGGAGGGAGTCGGCACACACTGATGGACGCTGTGGAGGTCAGACACACATCCTCACCTGGGAAGAAGTTAATGGTGTGTGTGAGAGAAGGACCGCAGAGAGATGAGAGGAAAAAGAGTTTCCAAGCTCCCCCCCCCTTCCCATTAAACATTAAGAAGGAGAATGCAGATGAAGGAATGAGCCATAATGCTGCTTTCAGCGAGGCGTCACTGAGCAGAAGTTTAAACATGATTAACTGTAATACAGCTTCAGTAAAGCTCATGCTACCTGATTAAACACGTCGACCTCGTGTTCATCAGGAGATGTCAGCGGCAGGTACTTGATAATTGTTCCGTATTACTTTGCAATCACACAGCACATTGTAATAAAACTAAATTCATGTTAATACATATACGTTGATGGATTATGGAAAGATTTCAGTCCACATGCCACAATGTGGTTTAACTAGGTGGATACATGATTTCTTCTGCTCCCTGACATGATAAACTGCCCACATTCGCAGCGCTGACTCATAATCAGCTGTATAAAAGCAGAAGCTCAACTAAATGTCAACAGAAAGCCCCCGGACTGCCGCTGCAAGGCTTTAAAGGGTTTTTTTAATCCTGGGTGAAACAGCAGAGCCTTCAGTATTTTTCACCCCTCGATCCTCAATGCATCTTTTGATTGTTAAAAGGGGGGGGGGAGTTGCCTAATTAGTATGCATCTTTCAGGGCTCTCGGGAGTAGAGGTTGTGGGGGCGTGGGAGAAGCTGGGTCAGTCACATGGCCGGGACTTCTCACAGCATCCCCGCATGCAGAGGATCTGAACGAAAGCGCCGCTCTCTCCTCCTAATTCTCAGATGGCAGCCGTGACCTACTTTCCACAAAGACAGGCTCATGCAAACTTGATGATATGCTTATAACAGAGTGCCCGTTCTGCACCGCCTGGGGTGAGCTGGCGACGCGGAGGCGAGCAAAGGGCCGTGCGGTAGAGAGCGACTGCCGGACGAGTGTTAGCAACTCCGTCCGCGGTGACGACACTGAGACCGTGGAGGGCCGGAGACGCAGAAAGGTTTATGACGATCACCTGAACCCCGTGAGAAAAGCACTTCATTTCAAAGTCATCGTGTCGCCTAACACAAGCCAATAACTAATGAATGACTGTGAACAGATAGCTCATGAAACTACAATGGGAAACATATTAACACAATTACCTTTAAAACATAATCTGCCCTGTCCTCTGATGGGTCACACACACACACACACACACACACACACACTTATTTTAAATTACATCCGCAAGTTAAATAACTTAACAAACGTACTTATTTAAAACCAAATCATGATGTTTTACTCAACATAACCAAGAAGTTTTGTTACATTTTGTTTTAAATTACAGCGTTAACCACGCGTTTAAAGCTGCGCCCGTATTCGGGGAGATAATACGTAAAGTGAGAGTAGTTTAGTTTTGTGGAAACGTGTTTTCGTGGTCTTGATCTGCAGCGACTGTAGAATAAACTCTTATTCGTAATGAGTGAATAGTTACTGAGGAAGCAGGTTAACACACAACTAATCATCTTCCGCTGCTTCTCACTAAAACCTTTGAAACTTGTCTGGACATCATTTAATGTTATGATACTTTACATATACTAGTACTCTTTACTTTACAGCGTTAGAAACTTTTCAACCTGTTTTATTTCATTATATGTTGGAACAGAGAAGATGTGTCCTCGGCACAGATAATTAACTTACAGTAAAGACTATTTCTTTGAGCCAAAGTTCTTGTATGTCTGTGTTTAGATTCCCTTTAACGTTTGAGAACTTCTTATTCTATGATCACACTTCCTGATTCAAATGTAAACGTTGTCGTATTCAAATAAACTTATTTTTAGACATTTACCATTTGAGAAGTTTGACTTTTTTATTAAATGATAAAAAAAAGAAGAAGCTATAATTTGCAATAGCTGCATGCATCCACGTGTGATTTTATATTTGTATGTTTCTTTTTTATATGTGCTAAGATGCAGAGCAGAAACCCGAGGCTCCTCGTGAGCAGCTGACAGAGGAGAAGGTTTAGCTATCATGTATTTGTGCCTTCAAACGACACTAAAACACGATCACAGGCTTGTGAAAACATCTCACCCCTAAAAAGAGAAAAAAGGAGAGAGAGAGAGAGAGAGAGAGAGAGAGAGAGAGAGAGAGAGAGAGAGAGAGAGAGAGAGACAGAGAGAGAGAAATATCAAACAGGAAACACAAATGAAGACGACACAGATCCAGGGGAGCCGGGCATCAGAAACACACAAAACAAAAGTTCACAGCAGAAAGAGAACAAAGACAAAGAAGTGGATAAAGAGCAGCAGGGAGGAGGTGGGAGATAAATACATACACTCACAGTGAGGCGGGTAAGGTAAGAGTGTGTGAGGCAGAATCAAAGTGTGTGTGAGTGAATAGAGGAGGACACACACACACACACACACACCTCTCTGTACATCCATCTAACATCCCAGATGACGGTAAGCACAAAACCCTTTGATGGGTTCAGGATAACTTGGACGTTGATATTTCCCCCAAAAGATATTCATCAGAATATCTGAGATTCATACAGTCGAACCTGCAAACGCGTTATTACCAATTAAATCAGATTATGTCACATATGGAGGACGTGCAGCACACTTCCTCTCCAGTCATAAGTATCTCTCTCATCCTGTATGTCTCCACTAATGCATCATCAAGCACCTTCATTAAACTGCACAACTCGAGCATCAATGTGACGCATGAAACGTGAAGACAATGCAGAAGAGCTTTAAACCTGCATCTTCTCTGATGGCCAGCAGGGGGCGACTCCTCTGTAACCTCCAGCAGGGGGCGACTCCTCTGGTTCTATAGAAGTCGATGAGAAAATGTTTCTACTTCTCTGTAACCTCCAGCAGGAGGAGACTCCTCTGGTTGTATAGAAGTCGATGAGAAAATGTTTCTACTTCTCTGTAACCTCCAGCAGGGGGCGACTCCTCTGGTTCTATAGAAGTCGATGAGAAAATGTTTCTACTTCTCTGTAACCTCTAGCAGGGGGTGACTCCTCTGGTTCTATAGAAGTCTATGAGAAAATGTTTCTACTTCTCTGTAACCTCCAGCAGGAGGAGACTCCTCTGGTTCTATAGAAGTCTATGAGAAAATGTTTCTACTTCTCTGTAACCTCCAGCAGGGGGTGACTCCTCTGGTTGTATAGAAGTCGATGAGAAAATGTTTCTTCTTCTTGATTTATTACCTAAGTAACATTTTCCTGATGAGTTTATGTCTCAATCTGTAGTTTCAAGTCTTCTTCAACATGATGTTCATTTAGTAACTTATGATCTTATTAGAGTAACGATAACTTGATGTTTCAAACCCGTAGTCCAAGAACCAATGTGTGACGTCACAGTGACTGCGTGCACTTCTTATATACAGTCTATAAACAAGGCTGAGAAATGTTGGATTAAAGCACATTTTCCGTTATTTCAGCGTGTATTCCTTCATCCAGGTATAATGTGCATTATGTTGTATAATGTGGAAGGAGCTCACTGAAGAGCGTAATGAACCCTGATGTCTGTGTGGGGTTTGAAGGACATTTAGGGAGGGGCTAATGAAAGATGAGCTGAATTATGGGAAATATAGGTGCCATATACATATATATTAATAAAGGTTGTTTTCATCTTTATGGAAATGCAAACCTGAATAGATGAAGTGCTATAATTACGTAATCCAAATTCAAAAATGTTTCATTGTGCGTTCAACTCGCACTTTAGCAAAGACTTCAGTTTAACAGACAGTTGATTTACTAATTCCCATTCACAAGCTTTACGTAAGACTTATATCTATAACTATATATCTATTATTCGCAGATACGCTGCTGGCCACAGTCACTCTGAAAACTGAATTTATAAACGCAGCGTCTGAACCGGGACACACTCGCAGCCCACACACGTGACCTACGAGCGGACCGTGGAAGCATTCGGTGTCACACAGGTTTGTTTGCTGGCAGGTTTTATATAAAGTGTGTATTTGAAGGTATCCACAGATCAATAGTTTCAAGCAGAGCTCAGCTGTTTAAAAAAAAAGAAAAAGAAATAAACTTCTCAAACAACTTTTTATGGAAGCAGAGCAGTTGGCGTTGAGCCAGAGTTTGGGGGTAATTGTTGAAAGTGATGTGAAATATGCAGCCAGTGACGCAGCGGATGGATGGATGTGACAGCTTTGATTTGCTTCCTCTCACACACCCTGTCCTGTTAGATCACAGCCTGTCCCATGATCCTATTCCATGGCATATTACAAGTGAAATTGCACTTTCTTCCTTCCCTGTTTCACAGGAGACGACTGCGTTACCCTTTGAAGATTGCCTTTTGTTCAATGTTACTGAAATAAAACTTCAGCTTGATTTCTCTGGTTTGAAAGTGACACCTTTAGTAAATGAAACATTTATCACGATAGCATTGATAGCTTGATACCTTGGAAATTAGAAGACATGCAACTTTATTGACTGGATGATCAAGATTTTAAAGAGATCAAACGATAAACTTCAAGCCGCATTTGGCAAAGTAGATAAACGCTGAACCGCTTCAGAGTGTGGAAGTCTCAGTTTGTTTGCAGATAAACAGATGGCAAATGTACAACTTCTACATAAATCTCTTTGATTGGAGAAGAGTTGGCATTAAAGAGGCCGAAGCTACGATGCTATTGGAAGAGCATTTTCATTTCAAAGGCAAACAGAGGACATCTGATTATAAGATCCACGTTTAAAGAGCAGTCTTCTAATATTACAGCATCTAATCTCTTACGTAACAAGATGCACTGAGTGGCTTCACAAGACATCGAAGGCAACAGGGATGTTAAACGTGCTTCTGTATTTATTTAGTCCCTGAATGCTCCTAAATCTCAGCATGTCGTCATGACTGGATGTTTGAACTCCTGCGTTGAGATATTTGACACGTTGCGATGCTCTTGGCATTGTAACTAAATCATGGATCGTGTCTTTAAAGACTCTTCACTTTTTAATATTCCCTTGAATGCGTGAGCTCGTCTGCAGAGTGATGCATGTGCAGAGTTTGACACTCTGTGTTGACGAGAGAACATTTATAGCACAGAAGAAAAATGGCGACTGTTGTTAGTTGCGACGGTGACATCACACGTCAGTGGCGTCTTCACGCTTTAGTGTCGGTTGCAGAAAGTAAAGCGAACGAAGTCGTCTCAGCGTCTCAGTTTGACCCGTTTAATCTCTGTTCTTCGTAACGTTAATAATCCACCGCCATGCTTTGGTGACATCACGACTAGACAGCCAATGACGGTCTTCTTGTCTTAAACTTATTAAACACATTAGCATATTCAGATATTTTTCAGAATTCTTAACGAGATATTTGAACTTTATCGGACACAGATTATTATTCAAAGCACGGTGTTGTTGAGGGGTCTTTAAATACAACCGTATAAAAACCATAAACCATAAAACAATGATGGGAATTTTGCAATTATCCTGGGAATAAAGAATGAACTTTTGCTTAACCTCATTATTTTTTGCGAGATGTGGAGATAATTGGAACACATAATTATAAAATAGTTCCAAGAAAATCTGCATATTCTCTGGACATGTACAAGTACATGGAATTATGTATAATTATCTGTAATTGAGCCGTACTTAAGTTAAACTAAGTACGACCTCATCTGTGTTTGCTTTTGGTATCTTACGTCTACAAGATGAAACAACCATCATGTCGTGTTAGTGACTACAGAACAGTATCTGCAGGATCATTGTGGGGACATGTTATTGTTATACGACCATAGAAACGCTTACATATAACTATATATATCAATAACTCTGTCACACAATCAAAAATACACCTTCTACTAACTCTCACAAACACATTTGCTCATTTTGAGTTCCAGCAGTGACCGTGAATGCATGGATGTCTATGAATACATGTACAACTATAGGAGTTGAAGGATGTACTTAAGGGAATAGCAGGCGAGCAGAGCAGAGGGCGGCTCACTGATGACTTGTACAGATTGGTCTGATACTCGCCTCTCTTTACAAACCACGCTCTCAAAAGGCACAAAAAAAAAGGGTCAACAGAAATGAGGCCATCTTCAGCAGAGGTGGACTCTCTGATTGGATCCTGCAGTCGAAGCTGCACTTACACAAACCTGTCAAACGCTTCAGCTGCGCTTTTTCATGAAGTATCACAGCGAGGCCTTATCTTATCCACTTCAAACAGTGAGGCCTCTTGTGATGAATCTCTAATGTGAGAACTGGAAAACTATTATCTGGACTTGGCAGTTTTCTTTGGCCGCCCAATCGTCGCACACTTCCTGCTAGAAACCCTCGCTCCACTTTCACATCTGCATAAATTGTCCCCCTCTCTCCCCGTTTCCCCTGTGACGAGTGAAACAGACCTCCCGTTAGCACAACTCGTGCAACACTTTACAAAGAGACGACCATTTGCACTGGCCTCGATCGCTGACTGCTCCGTATTACTATGGTTACTGCTTATTATCTTTTAAAGAGCTTGTTTACTGGCCAGATAATAAATGAGCATCAAGCATTTAACTGCCATTACTAATTAGAGCTGTTTATTCAAACGTTTCAATTAGCACATTATATATTTATAGATTTCTGTGAGTTTAATAATGAATTGTGCAGCATATTTATGCTGCACAATTACACAATTACCATACACAGGACAACAAGTGTACAGCTGATTATAGAGAATGCACACCTGTGTGAACTCCTGTCACATGACTGAGCTGTGACATTGGGAGCTAGTGTGTGTGATGAGCTGTCATTGAGATGCCGGGTGGAGGTTGCTGTCCGTGCTGAGCAGCAACAAAACAAGCGTCCTGCTTGGCGAGGGGCCATGAAATGATAAAATGCACAATTAGTCCTGGGTCAATTGCATTAGGGTTTCTCAAAGGCAAAAAGACAATCAATGTGAGGCTGTGTGCTTATTACATTTGTGCATGTTGTACTGAAAATGCAGCAGGCAGTTTATTCTGCTGTTTTGGGAGGTAAGGTTTTACAAAGAGGAAATCTTTATCCTAATAGTGCGCGGTGACCTCTGACCTTTCATCTCTTTGCCATCCTCTGCCCTCCCTGTTGCTGAGCTTTAACCTGATGCTTATTCTGATCCTGATTTCATTTTTAAGTCACATAAATGACTCCGGAGGTGTCATTTAACCAGCACTGTGTTCCCAGTGTATAGAGGGTACCAGGGTACCCTCTAGTGGCACAGGGAAGCGATGAACCGTGTCTCTAAATAAGTTGTTGTCTGCCTCAAACGGATAAAAGGGGTAAACGGGATAGCAAACCTGATGGGAGGAAAAACTCCTTTGTGGCATAAGGCGACGCGGAAGAAGCTGCGCGGGGAATTCCTTCCGGTGCGTTAACGTTAGATGTTTACTTGATATGCAAATCAGCCTCATCGACACCAGAGGTCTGATTTTAAGGCCGGGTTCTTTTTCTTTCCTCCCCTCTGACTTTTCAAGAAAGAAAGCTTTGATGTTGGCAGGAAGGATCGATGCCAGGGAGAGAACGAGAGACGGGGAGGATGCAGAATGAACATTTAGGCTACTTCTGGGGGGGGGGGGGGGGGGGGGGGGCATAGCTCCTCTGTTTTAAGCAAACCTTTTATGAAAAGGCAGGCACCCTATCCTACATGCTACATATCCATTTATTTGGAGGGAGGATGGGGGGGGGGGGGGGGTTTGCAACACCCCCCTGCCTCCCTCCAGAGCCCCGCATCATCTGCACATAATAAAGTTTGTAGGGTCGCATCGCTTCTCCCACAGGAAGCAGGCTGACATGTAACTGTTTGACCTTACTGCGCCATTTATTTCTGTTTCCTTCAGCACAGTCTGTCGGAGCAGCGCGCGCGGAGACGGGACCGAGTGAATGTGTGATGTGAGGCTTTTCTCCGCAACATCCTCCTGTCAGGCCTGCGGAGCCGCTGCGGAGGAGCAACTTTATGAGGACACACGCACACGCACACACACGCACACAACCCGACATCCACTACAACAAGGTTCAAGATCAAGTAGTTTGTCGCCACGTCTGACAAGGTTAGGAGGGATTTGTCTTATTTGTGCCGGGGAGAGACAGAAATAAGCGCATTAACCCCCCATGCAAGACCGATCATCACAGACGGCATTATCATAAAAGGCCACTAACACACTGATAGAAGTGCGAAAAGTCTCACAATAAGAAATAATGAGCCAACAAGTCAGATCAGTGCAAAGAAAGCAACAGACGCCTCACTGAGGAAATGATCAATTAATGATTCAGAAAGAGGAGAAAAAACGCACGGCATAATCCGCATCTACTTACATAGAGGTGATGTTTTTGAATAACTCTGCGATGTCAACACTGGTCCCATTGTTCCCAGTATCTTGCAAGGCGAGTAAAGGGAAAAACCTGCCGTTGTCAGACTTATTGCAATAGATCTCTGTTTGAGAGCAGCTGCAGGTCGGCGGGCAGTCCAGCATGGAGCTCAGATAGTCCTGGAAAACACTCATCAGAAACAAAACCCTCCACCAGCAAATCCGGATCGAATGAAACCATAGATCCATGTCTCCGGGTAAAAGGGGGGGAGAAGAGGTCCCGATGTCCTCTGGGTTAGAACAGAAGAGGAGAGACGAGAGAGGAGAGTGGGAGGAAGGAAGGAAGGAGGAGGAGGATGGTGGTGCGTCTGCACAGAGGAGGCTCTATGTGAGCGTGTCTGCCGTGGATGGATGCTGTAGTGTCCTTGCGCGTCAGAGATTGGGTGAAAAAGGAGAGGAGGGAAAAAAAGGACGAAACAAAAAAAACCAAAATCAAAAATAAGAAAGCGTGATGATGTGACGCTCCGGTCGTCTCTTCAGCCTAAGACGCATGGTGTTTCCCCCGGAATGCTGTGCTGCTGCTGCTGCTGCTGCTGCTGCTGCTGCTGATGATGATGCCGTCGTCTCTCTCCAAGCAGGACCAGGACGACTGGCTGGAGAGCACAGAGACACAAAATGAGAAGTTGGAGCGTCAAGTCCCTCCTACCGGCTACAGTCATACTGACACCTGCAGAAGCTGCATGCAATCAACAGTGGGGGGTTACACAGCTACACGAGTGTGTTTTCAGAATTCAGGCTACACAGGAACATTTTAAACATTTAAAGAATGAAGGATAGCGACATTAAATTCATAGTTAAGTAAATAAAAACTCAAATAAACCTAAAGTACGGAAGCCTTGAACGGCCACGGTTTGAACATTTCACTTCCCCTGATGTTAACTTATTTATGTCTTTATCTCAGAATAACAAATGTTATTTTCACGAGATATATTATTACTTTATTGTTTTCTCTTGATCTCAAATGAGTTATGTCAGAATCTCTAGAAGGTTGTGTCGTCTTGAGAAAACAAATAAAAGTAACATGAATATAAAATGTTTGAACGATAACGTTAAAGGCTTCTGTATTCATGAGCAGGTTCTAACTCTACAAGGACTTTTTAACACAAACCAAGAGAAACATCAGTGAAAATCTTAATTACTTCCAAAACAAATGATAATTAATGACACACACATGTAAAGTGTGTCCCTTTAGTTCGACACACTGATCCCTGGAGATCAGCTGTCAACGTGTTTCAGGTGATTCTCCTGCATCTAAAGTTCAGATAATAAAGAACAAACATGTGTCACTTTAAACATTGTTAAAGCGTCGACGCAGTGACGCCAATTAAGAAAATAAGTTTTAATATGAAGATTTATAAAGACTCAAGGCTGCAGTAGAGAGTGGATCTTAATATGTGATGGCAAATAGCTTCTTATGCAAATATGTATTTTATATTTGTATGTGGGATCACTTTGCAGACATGTGTACGTATTGTGTTTATAAAGGTTTCCTCACTGCAGAGAGGCTTTTAATATTTCATAAGAACATCAATGCTGTGTTTCTAATTACACATTTCAGTCAGAAACGTCCTCGACGCTCATTTATTAAGATGTGAAGTTAAAAGCAGCTCAGCTATAATGCTCATCAATATTGAGCCGGGACGAGATGTTAAGTATGTCTGTGTCATAATATTGTGAATGAAAAGTAACACTTGGTCAATTAAAAAGTAAAGACAGATATAACATGATGTTTCTGCTGTAAGGTTCAGTGGGCGTCTGCATGGAAATGATTTAATGTTCAAATGTAATGATGGAGGCCGTTCTGAGACGAGATGGCATCAAATGAAACTAATGTTGTTGCTGCATTGTTTACCCGAGAGCCCAGCAAAGCACAATTATGGAAAATTGCACTGATGCTTTTCATAATACACACTTTAGCATTTCATTTGAACTGTAGCTCCTTTATTGAAATAAACTACAATATTTACATCAACAGCAGAGTTCACATGTTTCGCTGGTGTGCACTATAAATGTATATGAACACATATTAATGTCGCAGCTCCTTAATGTTGTCTCAGATGAAGGCAGGGCAGCGTGTCATGATGTGACGCAGCATCTCAAACATCCAGCGCCTCATGTTTGCATGTAGCAGAGAGAGCGGTGAAAACGCCTCTCACTGTGTCTGTGGTGCATATTTCAGCACCATGTACAGAGAGGTCCAATTAGTATTCATACTTTGTTTAAACTTCACAGAAAGTCAAGTAAAGCATTAAATTACTGGATCATTCATAGTTCAAAACACATTGAAACTGTAATAAATATCATTAACCTCACGCAAAATAAAAAGAAAGTTCAAAAGAAAAACACAAAATAAAATAAAGGGCACATTTGACACAAGATGCAAACTCTCAGTACGTGAAATATTATATTATATATATACTTAATCCACATGATATACATTGCCATGACTACAGTACATTTTATGTGTGTAACTTTACTTCAAATTACAGCTTTCCTCTGTGAAACGATGTCGTTATACACGTTCCTCCCGAGCATGTTCCTTAAACTTCTAATAGAATTAAAGCTAATCAAATCTGAAAGCCAATGAAATATGAATCACCTGAAGAGTAGAAGCACTCACTGGATATATATATCTATATATATATATATATATATATATATAAAATAATGTTTTCCAAGCTTCATTAACAGTCACTGCTGAATATGAGGAGGTGCAAACACTTCCATAACTGCAACTTCTTTTTCCATTTCTGTACCGTCAAATATTCTATTGAAAGCAAGATGTAAACAGTGAAATAAATAAAATACATGCATATCATATCATTACGTTAGGAAATAAACGACTCAATAATTGTGATGAGGTTGTATACATGTTCAATAAAATAAATCAATATCAAATTAATTAAAAATATATATTTATTTATTATTTTACATTCATTTTAATTAATTAATTAATTAATTAATTAATTGCATATTTATTTATTTAATTATTTTACCATTTTTTATATATATATATATATATATATATATATATAAAATAAACCTTTGTGTTGTATGGGACAGGAGACAGGATTACTTATTTATCTCATATTTCAGTGCATTTATTTTTAGTCCATTACTTATTTATTTCACTTGTCATTGAAATACCTTCGTTACTCTTAATCCTCCCTAAAGTACATTTGAAGGTTGTGTGTGTTCCTGTCTGAACGATGTTTGGGGCACCTGTCACCGTTCTTCTGACCTCGTCTGAGAGGAAGAACCAAGAGAACGGTCTTTTCAAGTGTCCTCCAGAGCTGTAGCAACATGTGATTGGTTCCTCAGAAGCCAGCCAGCCTCCTGATCCCGCCCTGAAGTTCTATTTGTCCTTGTCTTTAAAACATGTCCATGAATGATGTTAGAAAAAACTCACTTATCAAGCACCTGACAGCTTTCCATCTCCGTTCATACGAAGGAGTGGAGCCATCCATCACTCTCTTGTTCTGTTTAACGTCTCTGAGCCATTACTGCATTTTTAAATCTCCGGGGCTATCGTGCGATCTGCCGGACTATCTTCCCTTCCCCTTTCAAACAGGCTGCCGTCACCGCGGCTGTCATCAATTCCCCATCTCTCCGGGAAGGCCGACGTGAAGCCAGACCATCAGCAGCCTGACGTCGAGCCTCCGTCTTACTTCTTCCCGCTCAATCAATTATCATCCTTCGTTGGCTCGTCAACCGCGCACGAAGCCCGTCTCCTTTAAAATGTGTCTTCGCCGTGACATCTACCTCCTTTCAGCTCTTTACCGTCTCAGCTGCTCTGCTAGAAGCAATCAGGAACAGCCAATATGACTGCACAGCCTTCAAAGGGTGTATCTGAAGATAAAGGCTGCACGAGCAGAGCGTGGATTTGTGGAGGACTAATTAAGTGTTCGGCCATCTCTGCAAACGGAGCAACTTAAAAGACGACGTGCTCTCAGATGTTCTGCAGGCGAGTCTCCGTTGCAGAAACTGCGAGTCGAACTCAAAGTGTAGACGAACATCGTGCGTGAAGGTTTCAACTCTCCCAACAGTGTGTGTGTGAAGACAGGAGCACACTGTGATTCTGCAGAGTTCATGTGCAACACATGATTAGTAGAGTCGCTGATGTCCTTTCGCATCACGTCATCGACACAAACACATTTACACATCTTGTTATGGCACCAGGAAAGTTTCCTCTTCACTGCAAGTCAGGAAGTCACACCTGAACAAGAGATCACAAGACTTTAATACAACTCACAGCCTCCACAAACAGGAGACAGAGGGAACTCCTTATCAATGAACATCAATACGTTGACATTTCAATTCTAAATCAACATTTTCTCTTTCTTCTGTTACGTCGTTGTGTTTAAACCTGGCATTTCTGCACAGGGGCCGATAAAGACGAGGCTGCACTAATGTCATTTGTATTATTTGTATTATACATGTGATTGTTTCTGATTTCCAATAAGAGCGTTTAAAGTCCAAAAGTCAACATTTACTGCAACAAGATTGAGGTAATAATTACCCAAATGTACGACGTGTTTTTATCTAAAGAGATATTCTGCTTCAATCTATACGTCTTGATGTTCAACCACAGTTTGCTGTCCACTCGCTGCACACAAAGGGACGTGAAATACATTTATAGAACCGCTGAGTGCACAAACATGAGCGGAGCATCGACCGAACTATCACAGCGCTGTGGTGCACGTTCCCTGCACGTTCTTTACTGCTCTTTAATGTTTGCTGCAAAGAGTTTCACGTCACGTGCTGATCATATCGCTCATGTCGTTCAAGAAGAAGTCAATTAGTGCTGCGGAGTGTTCAAGAGCGACGTTACGTTTGATATAATATGCAGGAAATGAAGGAAGAAAGCGCTGAGCGGTCACAAAGTCAAGCAGTAGTTTTCATACCACCCACAGGTGTGTTGTCATGCTCCAGCTGTGGATTGAGTCTCTTTTCTATGACGTGGTTGATGAGAGCAGCTAAAGGAAGAGCACCGAGGCTACTGTATGTCTGTAGAGATCCCACCTCCCCAGTAACAGCAGCTGTATCTGGAGCTGAGCGGGTTGTGAAATTGAGCAGCAACAACTTATTTTTCTGGATTTCTGAGGAAATTCGAAAAGCCCCTAAACTGTGTGAGCAGAATGCAGTATTTCTCCTCGCTCGGTTGGCTTGGCGTCTGACCCTGCTTGCTGACTGCTGGATTGATGCCTTTCCAGCTCTTACACAAAGAATCTGTGTTGCTCTTTTTTTAAATATACTTTGTGCATCAAGATTTATTTTTTACGTTTGTCAAAAAAGCTGCAGGAGGAATACAACATCCTTTAAACGCCTCATGAGAGAGGACTTCAACCTAAACTTGAAGTAACATAACTTATGTACAAGAGTTAATATTAACATGCAACATGTTGAACTCAGAGTAATGTCAAACGTATACTTGACCGGCTTCCCTCAGTGTTGTGTTGTTCCTCTCTGCAGATGTAACTTCAAACTGTGTCTCGGTGTTACCTGCAGGTGATTTCAGTGTTTCCTTGTCTTCTGCTCAGCACAGAGGCAACAATAAGCTTGTATGTGACCTTATGGAACTGGGATCCTTCAGTTCCTCATGAACGATGTAAATGAATCGTACAGCATGAGTTCATTCTTCTCATGCTCTCTTACGACCTGATCAGCTGACTGAGCGTTCAACCAGACGGTGCCACGTTCTCTGAGAGCCAATCATCTGCTGCTGTCAAACCTTTAAACTGTTCTCTCTGCTGCTGTCAGTTTGCATTTCAATGCCTCGTCTCCCCATCATCTGATCTGCAAGCGTTTCATCCCCCCCCCCCACTAGCTCTGTACTATATCGAGGTATATTCCTCTACTACTCATCGTGTCTCTACCTCCAAACAGGTGTGAAGTGTACCATCTACAAAGCCTATAACTCTCGTAAGAAGATAGCAGCGACTCAACGGAAGCTCGATCGTTCTCGTTCTGTGTGAAAGAATTCACGACGAAAACAAGTGTTCTAGAAATATATCGACGTGCAAATGAACCGCATGAAAAAAGCCCCCGCCGTGTAAAGAAGTCGATATTGTGAATCTTCATATATTGAGCAGGGCAGATAAATGAAAAGGTCACGAGACGCCCGGCGGCTCCCGCTGTGATTGGCGGCGTCACGGGGGCCGAGCGGTCGACAACCTTCCTGGATAATCACGTTAAAGAAGTCCAAAGTGACAAAAAGCAATACAATCACAGTTAGACAACCACACTGTAGCCTACAGCATGAAGGAGAACATTATGTTCCATCTGCTCAACGTGGATATTACATTATCAAGATCAGAATCAGCTTTAAGAGATTAAGGAATCCATTTCCCTGTGAGCTGCTCAAGACTAATGGAGCAGCTCATCACATTGGATCAGAACACACGTGGAGGAGAAGCACTCACTTTGAAAGGTTTCAACTCCGGGAAAGTTCTTACTCACGCTTCACTTTTCAGCTCAGTGATTTGTCACTGACGCCATTCGTTTAGTTCCCGTAGTCCTCGGCTCTGTCTCGTCGACCTAACTCGCGGTGAGAAAGGGAAGCGTGTCCAAACGGAGAGCAGACGCATTTGTTCTGCAAAGAAACAATTTCATATTTATTCGGCTTTATCTTTATTCTCCCTCTGAAGGACACATTGTGTCAGATGAGTCGATCAGTCAGGTTTTATTCAAGGAGTCTGTAAAAATAATAACAGCTTTAACGGTCAACTATCCTTCACGTTAATTGTTACAGTCAACACCGCTGTAATATTCTTACAGAAGAATGAGAAGGTGACACGGAGAGCAAGAAGGAAAAGGAAGAAAGACGACGGGGGACAATTGAAACTGAGCCGAGTGGGAGGAAAGACGAGATGAATGCGTCGGGACAAAAAGGAGGATTTGGAAAGAAAAGCTTCAGGATGGAAGCAACGTTTCTTTTCTCTGAGCTCCTCCAGCTCTGTGAGGAAGCAGCCAGAAGTCCAGAAGCTCCAGTAAACACCGACCTGGCTCCACAACAGCCCCTATACTTCCTTTGTTTTCACATCTATTCAGCTCCTGTCATTCAAAATGCTACAGTCAATTAGTCAAGGTGCATTACACATTGTGTTCCTGACCTGAGATGTACACCCCTCAGCGCCTGAGAAGAAGGATGTAATCCCCTCACACTGCTGACACTTCATGTTTCTTGGTGGAAACGGTGGATTTGATGATTCTTGTCCATCATTAAGTCCCACATCACAATGAAGCGTAACCATCTGTAGACTGAACATCCCATGTGTTTGCAGAGCAGCCACACATGACTCATCTGCCCTTTCCAAAAGAGACAATGTGTAATCATCACAGTGCAGTTTAACCACGATGTTCACATGTTTGTGCATCACATTCTGATGTTCTGCACACATCTACACATTAAGTCAGGGGTGTCAACCATGAGGCCCGGGGGCCAAACCCGGCCCGCCAGATGGTCCAGTCCGGCCCGCGGGACGACTTTGCAAAGTGTTGTTTTGGTCATAAAGTGAAATCCTGTTCCAGATACCTGTGACAAAATGTTTGTGCCTTTGTAGACACACTGATCTGTACATTGTAACGCACATGTGTAAATTATAAAACGAGGCTTAATATTGTTTCTTAACTTCTTTTCTTAATAAATTTCATAATGTTTCATAAAAAGCTTAAATTTGAACATTTCAGAATGCACTTTTACTTTTTTGTAGACGAAGGGAACATGTGGAGTTGTGGTTATTTACAGGTTATTATGATGTTACTGCTCCGGCCCACCTGAGATCAGATTGTGCTGCATGTGGCCCCTGAACTAACAGGAGTTTGACCCCCCTGCTTTAAGTGAACACAGCTGACTTCAGCCTTTACGACACCAAACGTACTAATAAAGAGCAAAAGTGTGTTTATCTCCAACTTCACTTACAAAATAATTTATAATATTTATATCAGGTGTATCTAATTGTTTGTATTTCAATTTTTATTTTGAAAGTATTCATAAGTAAAGTACAAGTATCTGGACATTGAAGCGTTTTGTCACATCTTGCTTTAATAATAGAACAAATATGCCTACATTCAGTCAACACTGCACCACTTGCCTCATATTGCATTTAGCTCAGCAGCAGCATGAGAGGACAAAGGTTGTTTTATTTTGAAGTGTTTCTGTCGCCCAGTGTGGCCACAGGGAGGAAGAAGACACCGGGGGAGTCTGTGTCTGTCATGTATAATTAGAAGCAATTCTCCTTAGCTGGTCTGTTATCTCGCCCACCTACTGTACAGTGAGGGAGGGCTGCAGGCTGCATTAACGTGGTCATTCTTTAAGCTCAGCCTACGGAAACACACCAGCACCATTAGAATATAGGCGCTCAGTGTCCCCACGCACATGAAGTTAGGTGTCAAACGTGTTTTTGAAATGGTGAAAATATTAGAAGATCTCCAGCCTTTTCCTTTGTCTCCACGTGGAGGACAGTCTCAGACGTCAAGCCCCTTTAAAATGAAACATCAAGGCTCCACCAGCTGATTGAAAATGCATTCATCAAGTTTGGTTATGTGCAGAACGGTACAGAGATCCAGTTTATCACCTATTCCAAATGCAATGACTTCACATGCGTTGATCGATTGGAACAAGGCACAAAGGTTTTCAGATGTTTGGAATGAGCAGAGCCCTGACACCTGCTTCATTCACTGCTTCAGCTGCTGACAGCAGCGACGTGCTTCCCTGTCGCCTGACAGCCTTGGAGGAATACAATAAATGATTTACACAGGTTTTTGATAGAAGTTATTGAAAATATTATAGTTGTATGTGTCTGTATGAGCAGAGAATTCATTACAATGCTGCTCCTGCCCACCGTTAAAGACGTTTAGAAAATTAAGTGCGGGAATACTGAAGATGTTTATTTTCCGCATTATTATTATTTAATTCCGATTACGCATTTCGGTTTTGGTGCAAATTGTCCACATTTGCCTCGTTACATTTTCACCAATGATTCCCAATTAGTTTCCTCCCTAATAATGTCTGTTTCCACTCCACGCAAGAAGATCATTGGACAAACAACACACACACATTTTCTGCAGGGGTGTGCAAACCTTTTGGTTCCAACCAGCTCTTAGTAGCAATATCTGTCTTTGTATCTGCTAAATGTGTCACTATATTCACCAGCCAGCTGCTGACGCTGAGATTTTACATCTAATCTGATGAAACAGCTTCGGAAATGGCAAGTGAACCAAAACAAGGAGCTAAAAGATGCTAAAACATCAACGATGTAGGTTTTTGTTTCTTTACACAGTCAGAGTTGCATCTGTCAATATAACTTTGGAGTAACAGATTCATTGTATTCAGGCAGCAGACGTGTCTTTGTAAATGTATTTGCTGTAAAAAGCCTCCTCCTGCTCAATAACTTCTCAAACCAGTTTGTGCCAATTATCAGCCTTGTCTCCCTTCAACGTGTCCTTTAGAAAGACACTGAGCCCCCCACCTGTGAATCTGAATTCTGCTTTGATGAAAAACCATTTCCTGTTTTGATGTGGATGTTCTGAGTATTGACAATGCGCCTCATATTGTGCATCACACTCGGACCTGGTTTGTATTAAACAGTGTAGAACAGAGGAGCAGCATGTGTGTTGCATCACCCTGCAGGGAGTGTGTGTGTGTGTGTGTGTGTGTGTGTGTGTGTGCGTGTGCACATACATCACATGCATGTTTGCATATTTGCATGTGTTTGAACCTCTACCTGTAACTCCCCCTCCCTCCCTCTCTGTCTCTCTCAGGATCTGGATCATTAGCACAATGCTGAGTTCAGACTTAATGCTGTGAAGTGTTAAGATGAACTTCCTGTATTCATCTGCCAGAATCAGCTCTCCAGTTGCTGAGATGCAGCGGTGCGATAACTGGTAGCCAAACTCCTCTGTTAGTTTGCAGCCAAATGGGCCGAGCCTGTTGGCTGCCACACGGCAGACAGATAATATTCTACACATTCCCACTGCGGGATGATTAGATACATGTGAGTGCATGTGTGCTGTTATTGTGGCATAAATTATTCACTGGCCATTTTTTACTTCTCTGTTAATATCCGTTTTATCCCTCAAGATCTCAAATCTTTCTCGGAGCTGGCATGTACGTCCGCAGCATGGCCAGTGAGAGCGAACACACAATGAGTCATCACCGCCTGCAAAGCCACACAAGTCGATGCCAGCCGACTTCTATCGACCAATTACTCACCGGTTCACCGCCGTGTGAGCAGGCTGACTGAGTTGTCAGCAGTGTCACTGAGCAGGCTGTGCTGTGGGCTCTGGCTGGGATTGAATGTGGATGAGGAAGGAGGGGGGGAAGGGGTGGTGGGGGCGGCTTTCCATTGTGTCTGGCTGACAGACCGCCGGACAGCTCGACGGTGAACATCAGCGGCGCTGGAGCCTGTACTCCGCACCATCAGGTCACTTGCAGGACCTTGAGAAAATAAGTGAGTCAGACTCCATTTGTTTTCCGTCTCTGTTCCCCGGGGAATCAAAGGGGAAGACATTTTCAGCCGTCCCGCCTGACTGGGTTCGACTCACTTAAGAGGTCCGTTTTCGCCTCTCTCCCTCCGAGCTTTGTTCACACATCCAGCAGACATGGCATGTGGGACAGTTGTGGCTTAGCTTGGCCAGTATAGCAGGAGGAGCAGGGGCAGCGCTGGCTTGCAGGGAGGCAGCTGAGAGGACAGACAGCACTGTGGAGAAGTGAGAAGGAGCACTATAAAAACCAAAGAAGAACTCTTTCTTTTTCAGGAGGCAAAATTAAATGACTGCATGAGCGTGTTTGAGTTGTGTTTGCAAATGTGCATGAGTTGTTATTGTAGAGTGGCACCTTCATTTCCTACACTAATACCGCAGACATTTCCGCTTTAATGTTTCAATACTTAATGCGTCTCAAATAACAAACCAACAAGTTAGATTTCACTTGTGAAAAGTGAATAAAACATAATTTCTTCCTGGAAGGAGCCAAAGTAGAATAGCAATTCAGCAAACGTCGAGCAAAAAGTGGCCCCTCTACGATGATTAAGGGCATACACTCCTGGAAACTAAAGGCGGGAAGAACAACTTGAGTCACAGCAAAGAAGGAGACAGAATGAGATAGCAACTTCAGAGTTGTTAGTGAGACAAGTCTGCCGGTGAGAATGTGGTTTCCGTCACCTTCACCACACTTTAACACAAAGAGAGCGACAGGAGAAACCGGCGAGTGCGGGCAGCGTAGCAGTTTCAAGGCTCTTTCCAAAATGAGATGTCCATCATTTTTACAGATATGATACCTGCTCTCAAAGAATGACTGCTGTCATCTCAGTTTGGCTTCCTTCAGATTTTAACCTCATTTTTAGGAGCTGTGGAAGATTTTCACGACTAAATATGCTCGTCAGAATGAGATTGTTGACATATTAAAAAGAGAAGGTCTGACTTACAAATGCATTTTGTAAAAGAACAATAGTTGTAACAAAAATAAAGTATTGTTCAATTGTCATTATGAAGTAAACAAAAACTGTACTTTTAATTTCTGTAAAGTGACATTAGCAGAGGTGGAAAGTTATTGACCATCAGTAAAGAATATATAGGTATAGGTATATAGGTATTGATAACATAGATGGAAAACTACCGTGGATGGGAGCACACTACTCTTACAGTATATGTGGTTGGGGAGATAAGCGCTGTCTCTACGTTCGCGTGAAGTGGAGGTGAGACTTTAACTTTCAGTTTTAATATCTGTCAACAGTAGTATGCTAGCTAACGTTAGCTTCAAAGGCTACACGGTTTACTTTGCAGCACCATCAGCTGCTCCTGCTTGTCTCTCTCATTGGCTGTTGAAAGTACTGACGTAATCTTACAGATTTGAACTCCTAAATATCAAACAGGTTTGAAATGACTGCAAACTTTTCGAGAGGTTTAAGACTTTATCTGTAAACCACACATTACCAGGCCAAACATGGGTAGCTGAACCTTGTCCTAGTCTTTTTACAGATGATTTTCCACTTGCTGCTAAAGAAGCATTTGTGTCTATGTATGCAGATGATTTGACGCTCTATATGTCTTTTGTCCACGATAATCATGTAGTGACAATCTGATAGCGTGACATCTGAGTGTTTGTACAGCAAGCTCAAACTTAGCTCTGGCACACAATCATACCGCAGCAGACCACCTGAGGTCACTGCACAAAACCAGATCTAAAACAACGTGCAGAGCTTTACAGAGCTATTGTTGAGTGGGACTCCCTTCCAGATCATATTTCTGAAACACAGAATGAAGCTAGATCAGATCTTTATGCATCCCTGGCCTATAGTAACCCGTATCGTGTAATATACAGATCCGTGTCCTGTTGAAAGACACTCAGCAAAATATGGTAATGTATGCATATAAATGTCTGTAATTTGTGTAGTATCTGTTTATTCTTTTTTCATGTGTTGATGTCTTCTGGTTATTGTGTTCTGTTTATGTGTGGACCACAGGAAGAGAAGTGGATACATCGGCATCAGCTAATAAATACAAATACATCCCCTCAGGTTATGTGTAGGATGTTAAGGTGTAGTTCAGCATCGATAAGAATTAATAGGGCTCTCTGCTGAAAAATAAATCAGAAATTGGTACACCTCTGCAGTTTCCTGATAATGCGTACGTGCCAATTATTTCATAATCTGTCAATTATAGAACCTAGGTTTGTTTTTGATGGGGGAACTGTAGCAGCATTAGTCCTCAATCAGGATGCTTTAAGTCCAGAGTACTGGGTGTAGTTCACCGCAGCCCAATACACACTGTATTTAAAATGTGTATTCTTCATAGCTGTATTTATTCAAACGGAAATGTTCTGTTCTGTCAGACACACATTATATATTATCACGTTAGAGTTAAAATATCCTTGAACTAAACATTTTTACAATAAAAAGTTATTATTTCTTATATGACTTTAACAACTAAAGATGCAGATCATTTTAAAATGAGCTTCAGGCAACAGTGGAATTAATATTGAGTATTTGTCTACCAACAGTCTTTTGGCCTACAGGTATGTGCAGCTCCATCACACAATTTCAGCATTTATAGCTTTCCTTCACTAACCCCTGGGCGAGCACACCACCACTAATTCACTTCATGTAACAACCAGAGTTTTGCTTGAGGGTGAAATGAAGTTCATTATGTACGTGAGGTTATTTTATTGAAGCATCAACAGTACAAACAGATGTCTAACCTCCTCACTTAATTTCTCTTTTTAATCCCAGTTTGTGATCGCATACCCGGAATATGGAAATATTTATTATATCTAATTAAAGGTTTCTACCGCCTGTGACCATGACTCATACTGTGAGTTTTCCTTTAGTGATGATTATCAGAGTAAAGCATATTCTTCTCTTTTTATTGTTGCGCTCATTGGTTTCTTGTAATAAAGATCAAGTTATTAATGTCCAAATTTAAATCTTAAATGTTTCCCTGCACTTCCAGATCAAAGGACTCTCATGGCAAGTCTAATAATGGAGGGCTGTCTGGGAGGAGAATTCTGCACTTTGCAAAATAAATCTGTGACCTGGTTCTCTCTCAGCCAGGATCTTCAGCAGACTGGTGTCTGATGCTTCTGTGTACTTACATCACAGCAGGTGGCGTCAAACAACGTTCCACCATGGTTCCCCGCAATTAGCCCCCTGTGCACCGATGTGCATCTCGCCAACATTCAGTCTCCTTCAAGCGGATGTTTCATCAAGTAATGGCCTGTCAGTCAGCACATGGGAACTATTATTTGACCCAGCATGATTCTGAATGTGTGTTTTCTTTTTGCCTTTTGGAGAATTGTGTGCTTTTTGTCTGTTTTACCTCCACTAACCAGACAACCGTAGAAGATTCTTATCAGAATCAAGAAGAAAAAAAATACAAAAAAGGAGACTGATTCAAATCAGACCGTCCGACATTATCCTGAACTATATCAACCGCTGATCAAGTATCCAGCGCAGGCGGGCTGTGTGTGAAGTAATGTTCACAGAATGAGCCTGATAAGAACCAAATGGATCGAAGGGAATACATAGAAATTACAGCTTGGAAATGAAAAAGTCATTACTTTATTCATTCAGAGGTGACCTGACTTCTTGTTACTAAATTAGAGTGTAATAGAGTCACGGTGTCACGGTGTGTTCAGAAAGTGCTTAACCAACAGTTAGAAGATACAGGTCACAATGCTGGAGGAGCGACAGCACAATCAAAGACTGAAATAATATAACTCCTTCTCTCATGTGATACCTGCACAATTAGATTGAAGTCACTTAAAGGGCCAGTGTCTGGTGTTTAGGAGGAGAAATTAGCAGTAATGGAATATAATATCCATTACTGTGTTTTCATTAGTGTAAGATCACCTGAAACAGAGAATCATTGTGTGTGTGTTACCCTAGAATGAGCACTTCATATCTACACAGGGAGCGTGTTGGATTTTATGGCCAAAACACCAAATGAGTGACATTCCCATCGGCCTGAATTTTAACTCGGTATGATTCATGATTGAATGCATAAAATAAACATTGTTGTAATGATGTTATAACGATTTCTATGATTGAAGACTTTCATTTTGGTTGGTTATTATATATATGTATTATTACACTTTCAAGATGAAAAAAAGTGCAACTCCCACATTTTGTAATAACCAAAGCAATATGTAATAACCAAAGCAATATGTAATCATTTATTACAAAATGAGGAGGAATTAATTATATTCTGCGTCCAGGCTATTTATAACAACATACAAATAGGCCATGGCTCTCAGCAGGAAACCGGTGGATTGCCTACTCCGGGTAGGGAATGTGTCCTTACCCCAAATGAAGGAGTTCAAGTACCTAGAGGTCTTGTTCGCGAGTGAGGGCACGATGTAACGAGAGATTGTCTGGAGAATCGGAGCAGCGGAGCAGCGGGGGGTACTGCAGTCATTTTACCGCACCGTTGTGATGAAAAGAGACCTGAGCAGAAGCCAAATCTCTCAATCTACCGGTCGATCTTCATTCCCCCCTCACCTGTGGTCATGAAGGTCATGACCCAAAGAACGAGATCACGGGTACAAGCGGCCGAAATACGTTTTCTCAAATGGGTGGCGTCTCCCTTAGAGATAGGGTGAGAAGCTCAGCCATCAGGAGAGACTCTGAGTAGAGCCGCTGCTCCTTTACGTTGAAAGGAGCCAGTTGAGGTGGTTCATCTAGTAAGGCGCCACCTGGTCGCCTCCCGAGGGAGGTGTTCCTGGTACAGCTGGGAGGAGACCCCGGGGAAGTCTCAGGACTCGGTGGAGAGATTATATCTCCTCACTGGGAACGCCTCAGGATCCCCCAGTCGGAGCTGGAGGATGTGGCCCGGAAAAGGGAAGTCTGGGATTCCTTAATGGAGCTGCTGCCCCCGCGACCCGATCCCAGATAAGCGGTAGACGATGGATGGATGAATTATTACAAAATGCTGGTGTTATTATATTATAAAGTAAACACATATTACTTTTTGTTGAGTTATCTTGTGTTGTTATTACATAATGTTGTTATTACATAATGTGTTGTTATTACATAATGTGATGTTATTACATAATGTTGTTATTACATAATGTGTTGTTATTAAATAATGTGTTGTTATTACATAATGTGCTGTTATTACATAATGTGCTGTTATTACATAATGTTGTTATTACATAATGTGTTGTTATTACATAATGTGATGTTATTACATAATGTTGTTATCACATAATGTGCTGTTATTACATAATGTGATGTTATCACATAATGTGCTGTTATTACATAATGTTGTTATTACATAATGTGTTGTTATTACATAATGTGCTGTTATTACATAATGTGTTGTTATTACATAATGTTGTTATTACATAATGTGCTGTTATTACATAATGTGTTGTTATTACATAATGTGCTGTTATTACATAATGTGTTGTTATTACATAATGTGTTGTTATTACATAATGTGTTATTTTTACATAACGTGTTGTTATTACATAACGTGATGTTATTACATAATGTGATGTTATTACATAATGTGTTGTTATTACATAATGTGATGTTATTACATAATGTGTTATTATTACATAATGTGTTGTTATTACATAATGTGATGTTATTACATAATGTGTTGTTATTACATAATGTGATGTTATTACATAATGTGTTATTATTACATAATGTGTTGTTATTACATAATGTGATGTTATTACATAATGTGTTGTTATTACATAATGTGATGTTATTACAGAATGTGTTGTTATTACATAATGTGTTGTTATTACAGAATGTGATGTTATTACATAATGTGTTGTTATTACATAATGTGATGTTATTACATAATGTGTTGTTATTACATAATGTGATGTTATTACATAATGTGTTGTTATTACATAATGTGTTGTTATTACATAGTGTGATGTTATTACATAATGTGTTGTTATTACATAATGTGATGTTATTACATAATGTGTTGTTATTACATAATGTGATGTTATTACAGAATGTGATGTTATTACATAATGTGTTGTTATTACATAATGTGATGTTATTACATAATGTATTGTTATTACATAATGTGATGTTATTACATAATGTGTTGTTATTACATAATGTGTTGTTATTACATAATGTGATGTTATTACATAATGTGATGTTATTACATAATGTGTTGTTATTACATAATGTGATGTTATTACATAATGTGATGTTATTACATAATGTGATGTTATTACATAATGTGTTGTTATTACATAATGTGTTATTGTTACATAATGTGTTGTTATTACATAATGTGTTGTTATTACATAATGTGCTGTTATCACATAATGTGTTGTTATTACATAATGTGCTGTTATTACATAATGTGCTGTTATCACATAATGTGTTGTTATTACATAATGTGCTGTTATTACACAATGTGTTGTTATTACATAATGTGCTGATATTACACAATGTGTTGTTATTACATAATGTGCTGATATTACACAATGTGTTGTTATTACATAATGTGTTATTGTTACATAATGTGTTTTTATTACATAATGTGTTGTTATTACATAATGTGATTTTATTACATAATGTGCTGATATTACACAATGTGTTGTTATTACATAATGTGTTATTGTTACATAATGTGTTTTTATTACATAATGTGTTGTTATTACATAATGTGATTTTATTACATAATGTGTTGTTATTACATAATGTGATGTTATTACATAATGTGTTGTTATTACATAATGTGCTGTTATTACATAATGTGTTGTTATCACATAATGTGCTGTTATTACATAATGTGTTGTTATTACATAATGTGTTGTTATTACATAATGTGTTGTTATCACATAATGTGCTGTTATTACATAATGTGATGTTATTACATAATGTTGTTATTACATAATGTGTTGTTATTAAATAATGTGTTGTTATTACATAATGTGCTGTTATTACATAATGTGCTGTTATTACATAATGTTGTTATTACATAATGTGTTGTTATTACATAATGTGATGTTATTACATAATGTTGTTATCACATAATGTGCTGTTATTACATAATGTGATGTTATCACATAATGTGCTGTTATTACATAATGTTGTTATTACATAATGTGTTGTTATTACATAATGTGCTGTTATTACATAATGTGTTGTTATTACATAATGTTGTTATTACATAATGTGCTGTTATTACATAATGTGTTGTTATTACATAATGTGCTGTTATTACATAATGTGTTGTTATTACATAATGTGTTGTTATTACATAATGTGTTATTTTTACATAACGTGTTGTTATTACATAACGTGATGTTATTACATAATGTGATGTTATTACATAATGTGTTGTTATTACATAATGTGATGTTATTACATAATGTGTTATTATTACATAATGTGTTGTTATTACATAATGTGATGTTATTACATAATGTGTTGTTATTACATAATGTGATGTTATTACATAATGTGTTATTATTACATAATGTGTTGTTATTACATAATGTGATGTTATTACATAATGTGTTGTTATTACATAATGTGATGTTATTACAGAATGTGTTGTTATTACATAATGTGTTGTTATTACAGAATGTGATGTTATTACATAATGTGTTGTTATTACATAATGTGATGTTATTACATAATGTGTTGTTATTACATAATGTGATGTTATTACATAATGTGTTGTTATTACATAATGTGTTGTTATTACATAGTGTGATGTTATTACATAATGTGTTGTTATTACATAATGTGATGTTATTACATAATGTGTTGTTATTACATAATGTGATGTTATTACAGAATGTGATGTTATTACATAATGTGTTGTTATTACATAATGTGATGTTATTACATAATGTATTGTTATTACATAATGTGATGTTATTACATAATGTGTTGTTATTACATAATGTGTTGTTATTACATAATGTGATGTTATTACATAATGTGATGTTATTACATAATGTGATGTTATTACATAATGTGTTGTTATTACATAATGTGATGTTATTACATAATGTGATGTTATTACATAATGTGATGTTATTACATAATGTGTTGTTATTACATAATGTGTTATTGTTACATAATGTGTTGTTATTACATAATGTGTTGTTATTACATAATGTGCTGTTATCACATAATGTGTTGTTATTACATAATGTGCTGTTATTACATAATGTGCTGTTATCACATAATGTGTTGTTATTACATAATGTGCTGTTATTACACAATGTGTTGTTATTACATAATGTGCTGATATTACACAATGTGTTGTTATTACATAATGTGCTGATATTACACAATGTGTTGTTATTACATAATGTGTTATTGTTACATAATGTGTTTTTATTACATAATGTGTTGTTATTACATAATGTGATTTTATTACATAATGTGCTGATATTACACAATGTGTTGTTATTACATAATGTGTTATTGTTACATAATGTGTTTTTATTACATAATGTGTTGTTATTACATAATGTGATTTTATTACATAATGTGTTGTTATTACATAATGTGATGTTATTACATAATGTGTTGTTATTACATAATGTGATTTTATTACATAATGTGTTGTTATTACATAATGTGATGTTATTACATAATGTGCTGTTATTACATAATGTGTTGTTATTACATAAAGTGTTGTTATTACATAATGTGTTGTTATTACATAATGTGTTGTTATTACATAATGTGTTGTTATCACATAATGTGCTGTTATTACATAATGTGTTGTTATTACATAATGTGTTGTTATCACATAATGTGCTGTTATTACATAATGTGCTGTTATTACATAATGTGTTGTTATCACATAATGTGCTGTTATTACATAATGTGTTGTTATTACATAATGTGTTGTTATTACATAATGTGTTGTTATCACATAATGTGCTGTTATTACATAATGTGTTGTTATTACATAATGTGCTGTTATTACATAATGTGCTGTTATTACATAATGTGATGTTATTACATAATGTGCTGTTATTACATAATGTGTTGTTATTACATAATGTGCTGTTATTACATAATGTGATGTTATTACACAATGTATGGTTATTACATAATGTGCTGATATTACATAATGTGTTGTTATTACATAATGTGCTGATATTACATAATGTGTTGTTATTACATAATGTTTGTTGGACACAGTTCCAGGACTTCGTCGCCACAACAGAACAATCCATCAATACTGGACCTGTATTGATGGATTGTACATTCAATGCCAATGTTTTTAAAATTCTTGCATTCTACAATATTTTCTACAATATTTTCAGCAATACTTCCTACAATATCTGCATATGAAAACTGTTATGTTTAAAGTAAATTAAAGATTATGACAAACTAAGGCTATGGTGTGGTTCGACAGCTAACACTTAAATGTAGAAATCGAGGCAGTTCTTTGTGGGTGGTTTTCAGATGTTTGAAGTTTGTTCACTTTTTTTTACTTTTACCTGTGAGTATTTCTGAGTGATGAATTCAGAAGGAGCATGTTACTGAGAAGATGATGGTGGAGAGACTGGCTTCAGGGTCGACCACATACAGCTGGATAGTAAGGAGCAGAGACTGTATAAAATATGGACGTAGCCTGCGGTCGAGTAACATATTTTGCTTAGGAAGGTTGCTAATTGAGGGGAAATGACCCTGGAGTATCTAAGTGGCAGCCATGATAAGAGCTGGTGGAATACTCTAAATTAAAGATGTTTATTTCTGCTGTACAGTTTCAACATGGAGGGAATGACTCGCTTTTGGAGGCTCAAGTCGCCATTCGAGGAACTGCAGTTTTTTGGCACAAAGGTATTGCCTACATTTTTTAGCACAGGAGGTTTCTGCTTGGTAAGGAAGGACTTGATCTGTTCATGGTTACGGTTAATAACAAGGCAAACGTGAGGTGCAGAATGATCTAATATGGAAACAATCCTACAGAGCCTAAGATGGTGGGTTAGAGCACAGCCACTCCAAGGAACAAGTCAGACAAATTCCCCAACCTCAATACCAGAAGTCTGCAGAAGGTGCGACACATGCATCTCCATTCTACACATTTCAATTTCCAGCTTGAAAGAAGAGGTTTAATGTATTACTGCCAATTTGTGGGAACACAATTATATTTTCAGAAAAAAAAGCGAGGACTAAATCCGTAACACCTTTCCCATAAATCCTTTTTTGTGTAAAAAGATGCTGTTTCCTCATTTGCACCGCAGTGCCCATCCAAGAGGGATGCTTGTTCAGCAAGAAGACGTGGTAGCAATTGGAGTGCGACATGCAGACAAGGTGTAATCCATAGATAAACACTGACAAGGAGCAGGCAAACAGGAAGCCTGCTGGAGTAAAAGATGGCTGTTCCTACAATACAGAGCGCCGCCCAGCCAAGTCAAAGAAGCCAGCTGGAGGTCGCTACCACAGCTCTATTTACATTACATTTTACATTCACTGTTTGATTGACATCCAGGGACTCTGGCAAGGCTAAAACACAAGCAAACAGCAAGGGCATGTTTCATAGCAACTAACATAATGCATTATGGATTATTATAAATTAAACATCAGTCACGCATGCATAGATAAATAGATAGAGAGAGAGGGAGAGATAGATAGATAGATAGATAGATAGATAGATAGATAGATAGATAGATAGATAGATAGATAGATAGATAGATAGATAGACAGACAGGCAGACAGATATATATATCGATATATAGATATATATCTATATATCGATATGTATATATCGATATATATACCTCATTAAAATGTCATTAGCATCTCATCATGTGTGTGTTTAAGTCTCTCCATGTTGAACTCCACGGCTGTTTGTCATGTCCTTGTTTAGCTGCACATCAACCTAAAGAGAAAACTAAAGGAAGCCGACTGTGTATGTGCAGACTGTAGAAGCCAGGTAATATATGTGCATTAATAATCATTCAGCTAAACGCTGTCTGTCTCTCACTAAGCCTGTCTTTCTCTCTTTCCCCAAAAAACAAAAAAATATTTTTTTTTGTCATGACTTTAAATTACAGATTCTTTCCCCCCAAGACGGCAGCCATTTTCATTCTGCACTGACTCTGACTGGATAAGCTAATCAGCTCTCGCCTCAGGGATTACATTCCTTATCATATCTCTGCCACCAGTCAGGTTAAGCACGCTGCCACATTGTAACTCTTTTTAATAAAGCTTCATATTAAATCAAGATTTGGGTAAAGCCACCCACTCGGTTAATTGGTTTCTATTATATTAGGACGAATTGTATGGCAGCCAACTCAGTGTGGTTCAGGCTAAAGTGTGTGCTGCACTGCTGACTCACACACAGAGACCTCACAGCTACAATTTGCACCATTATTGAAAAGTACTTGGAAACTACTTTAATGCATGTCTGATAAGTGTGGGGAGAGTGCAATGGGCTTGGCTCTTTTTGAATGTCATTACTTGGGTCACGGTGACTGTGTGGATGGATGTTATCAGCTCGGCTGCTAATATCCAGCCTGGAGGATTGCAGCGCTATCGGATGCCATCTGTCCAAAGGCGGAACTAGTTAGAAGTGTCCAACAAGTTGTTCAGCAAGTCCAGGCGTTAGGGAAGCAGATGTTAATGCTGGGATGTTTCAAACGTACTTTAAATTCAACATATGAAGTGCAACATATTCTTCTGGAGGCCAAATTTAACCCAAAGGACTCATGTATTCAAACACAGATAGTAGATCAGTTAGCTGAAGGGACACATGGACTTTACAGGCTGTCCTGGATTTAACCTGTATGTCCCCTTCACTGCTGGTTTGATTGTCATCAGATGTCGTATCATTAGTGCAAAACACACAGTTGTTACACAGGCACAGCTGGCTACATTGACCTAGGTGCAAATCAGACGTTCTGATTGCAGTGGGAATACATAAGTCCCTGATTTTCTCATACTCCAAGTCTGTGTTTCTGTCAGCAGACGCCTTGTCAAAGAAGGAATTCAACTGCCTTGTTGTACATCACCTGCACATCCAACTCTGCAGCACTTTCAGGTTGCCAAACATTTGCTTGACTCTTAAAAGGTCTCAAGGCTTTGATCACCAGCCATAAGTCATGCTATACCTATCTTTTCATTTACTACAGATTCATAGTGTGAATGTAGGAGTGTAGACGGGACACATGAAAGAATCTTTCCCACATAGTTTCGGATACATTCCTGGGAGAACCCTTCAGACACCGCTGTTGGTTTTCACTATTCACACATCTCCATCAAGGAACACGTTCGCCTTGCGCCTTTTTGATGTCCAGCAGGTGGCAGTAATGCAACACTTATGGATGCTAGCTGCCATAAAACTCAGCGGAGGAAGAAGAAGAAGAAGAAGAAGAAGAAGAAGAAGAAGAAGAAGAAGAAGAAGAAGAAGAAGAAGAAGAAGAAGAAGAAGAAGAAGAAGAAGAAGGAGAAGATGGGGCCGTATGTATGTGGTGATTATTTTAGTAATCGATTATTCCACCAATTTATCGAGTAATGAGAGAGAAAATAAGACGTCTCTGAAAATGATCTAATATTCTGAACCCATTTAGTGCATTTAAGTGCCATATCATATTTTGAGTTTTAAAGAAAATATTTTAAGTAATAATTTCGATTAAACAATTTGCATCAAAATGATTTTTAATGCATTTTATTAATATGAGTTACTCGAGATCCTCCAGTCATCGTTTTAGCTTTAATTTAATATTCAACAAGTTTGCGATACGAGTCAAATCAACTGTGGAAGCATTGACATAAACGCTAAGTGGTGAACATCAGCGGCGTCTCGTGATCCACGTTAAAGGAACAGACGTAACTCTTAATAAGATAAGATTTCCATGAGCCCATGCAGGAAATGTTCCTGAACATGTCAGGGATGTACTGCATGTGTTGAATGGGGCTTTAGAGGACCAGCACTAATCCATAACTCTGAGCCTTCCTGCCTGGCTCTTCTCATCATGCTGTCCAGAGAATTGAACCCATAAAGAAAGCAGCGTTAGTGTCTGTCTCTACACATTCATTAACAAGGCACCACATGATGAACAGGATTCTCTTTATTACTAGGAAAACATTTGACCTGTTCATAAGAGGGCATTCAATCTGAGTTACTTTTTGCTGCTGATTCGTGTCAAGCAAGTGTCAGGTTTCAAGTTTCCACATGTGATTACACACACTGTGTGCAGTGACTGGCTTGATTATGCGGTTCCTCTGAGATGTGAGGTGGGAGGAATAAACCAAACATGAAGAGGCTCCTACACAAATTAAAAGAGGACGGTCGCTGAATGCTCCTCAAATCAATTTCAATGCTTAGACAAGAAGAATGGAAAATCTTTAATATCAGAATTATTGCCTCATCTTCTCACACATGCAGAACAAAGGCGATAAATCATTTATGTGCAGCGCTACTTTCTGTATGACAACAAACCTTTAGTCATTAATTGAGAAGAGTTCAAACATTTAGAGTTTTGCAGACTTAAAGGAGCATGACTCTGCTGCGCTCACATGATAATAATAATAATAATAATAATGATACATTTTATTTATAGAGCGCTTTTAAAAGGTACTCAAAGACGCTTTACATGGACATATAACATTAAAAATTACATTAAGAAAAACAGGACATCAACATTAAAAATACATAGAAGTAATTACACATTAAAAGCAGATCTGAAGAGGTGGGTTGTGATTTGGGATTTGAATATGGTGAGATCGGTACAGTCACGGATATGTTTGGGGAGTGAGTTCCAGAGGGAGGGGGCGGCGATGGAGAAGGCTCTGTCACCCCAGGTCCGGAGCTCGGTCCTTTGTGGCAGGAACAGGAGGTTGGCGTCAGAGGAACGGAGGGTGCGAGAGGGAGTGTGGTGATGAAGCAGGTCGGTGAGGTAGGAGGGGGCCTGGTTGTGGAGGATGTGGCGAGGAGGATTGAACATACCTGATGGCTCTCAAGAAATAAGAGCTTTATGTAGAACTAGCCACCTTCACCTCCTCCTCACAACCCTCAGGACTCTTCCAGGGATACATTTTTGCCTACAGCAGAAAACACAAACCTCTTGACTGGGCCATGCCATGATTCATGAAAGCAGCAACAGCCATAAAAAAATCCACCAAAATGAGTACATACAAGATTTGTAAACACAGGTGAACCTAATGAAATGGGCGATAGAATTCTTTCACATTGCCAGCAGACGAGTACGCCTTTCAGGTCATTAAAATAATGTCAACTTGACATGAAAGTCAATGGGTTAAACCAATAAACAACGAGTATAAATCAAAATCAACCCTGCACATATCTAAGAGGGACCTACACTTTCTTTGGTCCCAACCACTTCCATATGTCAGTCACGATGGGGGTAGACAGGTCTTACTCCTGTCACCTGTCTTTAGGCGCGCGCTATGAACAGCTGAGGCATGGAGGGTGGCAGGAAAACAAGCTGGAGGTCCTTTTATCACGGTCTGCAGCTCTTGCAGTCTGTCGTTGCTTTTAGCAGAAACAGCTCTTACTAGAGGAGAAGCTGGAGACAGAGAATAATATCACTTTGAATGAGCAAACATTGCCAGCAGGGCATTATTGTCGGTGTAATCCAGTGGGTGGCGTGGAGTCATCCGCTTTTGTCAGTGGTGGGAGGGCTGATCCTGAACACATCCTTTCTGCCACAGAAGGTCGTCACTCTCTATCATTGTGTTCCAACTGTAGCTCCTGGGAGTAACTGAAATATCTGTAACACTGTCAGCACCTCTCTGCACATGAGCTTTGTGCTGGTGCATCGACAGCGGACCAGAGGAAGACGACTGATGGAGTTTCAGACCAAGCAGTCCTCAGAATTTTATTTATTGAGCACCAATCGACAATTTAAAGTGCTTTACACAGGGATTAGAATTAAGCGATTAGGAAAACATTACAATTGCATCTAACTAGTGGTCTCTTGTCTCTTGTTGTACATTTTCTTAGGAAACTACATTATAAAATGTCTTCAGCGTGTAATCCTACATACATAAATAATCAGTGTATTCAGCATGTAGTCTTGTATTTATATCTAATGGCAAGGCAGAGTCTGCGAGCAACTAGAGGAGCACAGCAGCTTTAAAGGCCCCGAAGATAAACAGTCAAGAGTGATGGATGTACCCGGCAAATCAAAAATGCCTAAAGTATCGGGGTCAGAGAAAAGTTCAATAGAACCATGGGTGCACAGCGTCCTCTCACCAGAGAGTTACAGACAGGTTCAAAACACGAGGTGTGCGAGCAGGTCTGGCCGGGCGTCGGGGATCTCGGGATGCTGAAGTCAGCAACAACTGTCTACGAGCGTGAGCTCATATCACACGTGTGACCCACATAAAAGTGCTGAAAGAGCAAGTTTGTAAGAAAGGGGGAGCGATCTCTCTCTCGGAGTGATTCTTGTAATAAAAGCATCAGACAATGTTTCTTCAGTCTGTTTTGTTCTCTGTTTCTGAAGAATAAAGTTCTGCAGCATCAAATCAAATCAAATCAAATCAAATGTATTTGTATAGCCCAATATCACAAATTATACATTTGTCTCAGTGTGCTTTACAGACTGTACTGGTTATGACACCCTCTGTCCTTAGACCCTCTGTCCTTAGACCCTCTGTCCTTAGACCCTCTGTCCTCAGACCCTCTGTCCTTAGACCCTCTGTCCTCAGACCCTCTGTCCTTAGACCCTCTGTCCTTAGACCCTCTGTCCTCAGACCCTCTGTCCTCAGACCCTCTGTCCTTAGACCCTCTGTCCTCAGACCCTCTGTCCTTAGACCCTCTGTCCTTAGACCCTCTGTCCTCAGACCCTCTGTCCTTAGACCCTCTGTCCTTAGACCCTCTGTCCTTAGACCCTCGCATCGCACAAGGAAAAACTTCCTAAAAGAAACCCCATAATTAAAGGGGAAAAATGGAAGAAACCTCAGAGAGAGACTGAGGAGGGATCCCTCTCCCAGGACGGACAGACGTGCAATAGATGTGTGTACAGGATAAACAACATAGTACAAATACAACATTTGACAGAAATGATGTTGTGTTGAAAAAGAAAAAGTTTGGATGAATCCAGGAAAATGTCAAAAAGGCTTCCTGGTGTCCAGCAGGACCAGGTCAGCAGGCGCAGCCACAATTCCTGATCCTGACGTAAACTTTATCAGTGGCAACCTGCCACATGAGACACAGACACTCCGGGGATGATGAGTTAGTAACATACATTTACATAAATGCATACAGATAGAGAGGGAGAAGAAGAGAGGGAGGGGAGGAGAGAGGAAGAGAAGGAAGAGAGCAGGGAGGTGTCCCCCGGCAGTCTAAGCCTATAGCAGCATAACTAGGGGCTGATCCAGGGCAAGCCTGAGCCAGCCCTAACTATAAGCTTTATCAAAAAGGAAAGTCTTTAGCCTGCTCTTAAATGTGCAGAGGGTGTCTGCCTCCCGAACACAAACTGGAAGCTGGTTCCACTGGAGAGGAGCTTGATGGTTGAAGGCTCTGGCTCCCATTGTACTCTTAGAGACTCTAGGAACCACAAGTAACCCTGCAGTCTGGGAGCGCAATGCTCTAGTTTATAAGGTGCTATGAGATCTTTAAGATATGCTGGAGCCTGACCATTAATTGATTTGTAAGTCAGGAGAAGGATTTTGAATTCTATTCTTTATTTTACCGGGAGCCAGTGCAGAGCAGCTAACACAGGAGTAATATGATCCCGTTTCCTTGTTCTTGTCAATACACGTGCATTTTGGATCAACTCAAGAGCATCGACTCTGTTTGTTCAAGAGAATTATTGTCTGAACCTGTTTTGAGACGTCAGTAACTCGACTAGAAGTGTTGGTGAGGAGGTCCAGACTCTTTATCTCCGACACCCTCAAAATGGTAATACAAGATAGAGTTTGGTGGCGTGGATGATGGGAGTTGTTGTCGTCATTCAGCTTCTCTGGTCAGGATTCCTTCATCGTTCATCAGAGGAGCAGAATTATCCACAGTCTCCTCAAAACAAACGGACTTGCTGATTAAAACTGGTAAAATCGCTGAATAGAGAAGTTTCATGTTTGAAAATTGTTGGAGACATTTTGTTGTACAGAACTCAACAAAATATATAACATTGGTTTAGTCATTTTTAGACTGTTTCCTGCAAAAAGAAGCTCTGATAAATCCCCTGCACACAAACCTGCACAGCACCAAACAGCAGACAAAGGTAGCGGCCAGCTGGGGAAACACAGCGTCACACAAAGCTGCTACAAAGCCAGACATTTGAGTCAGTCGAGACTAAAACAACAGAAAGAGCGCTGCTCCTACTTTACTGTACTTTGGGTAAAAATGATCACAGAAAATTCCGTAATTCACAAGACTTGTACTCAGTTTTACCTTTTCTGTGGTGGAGTCTTCCGTGCCACCGCACCATCTGGTCGAGGTGATTCATGAGAAATACCATCTGTCCCTTCACTGCTTCAGTCAAACAATACACTGTCGCTATTTTTGAAATCAGCGCTCAGCATGACAGATTCCTCGGGAGCGTGTTTCCCACCTCCTCGCTGAACTGATGACATTTGTGAGTCGTCACATCCGCAGCTAAGAATCCTTTTATCAGATCCGTATTTATTTAGAAGTAAACAATAGTTTGTGACCAGCGACGTCACTTCTGAGTTCATGTTTTTAGCGAGCCGATCATAATCATAATGTCTTGATGCACAGACACATCTACACATTCCCTCAGTTCTCTTTTTTAAGTAGGTCAACTTTTCATGTTGGAAAGGCAATAATTCAGACTTTCCCTTTTAGCATGCTTGATTTGCTCTCTGTGATTAATTCATTGCTTTTTCCAGGGGACTTCTGTTGGTAGTCAGAGCTCTTCGTGCTCTTTTCATTATGAAACCAAACACTTTCTATGATAACTCTTCAGTTTATCACAAGAGACTTGTATGGTACCTGTTCTGAAGAGAGTGGAACTGCAAAATAGTTCTTTCTGTCCGTGGTTCTTGAGGTTCTCCGACCTGAAGGTAACGTTTCTGCCTCAACAGGAACGTGTTTTCTTAAACCAGCAGATCCAAACTGGCCTTTGATTTTCACATTTTTATTCACTAAGCCTTTGAAAATCTTAGCACACGGTCTTAATCTCGGTTCCAGACTTCTCCACCGTCAGGAAGGAGGACATTAAGCGGAGGAACTCCCGAGCGCTGGAGCCGAAGCCCGAGGCAGAGCTGGAATAACGGAGCGGGAGGCCTCGTCTTCATCACAGCAAAAGTCAAGGTTCCTCCTAGGTTCTTTGATGTGGGCGGCTCTGAATAAGCAGGTGGGTGGACTGGAAATATGTTCATTAAACAGAACTGGAATGACTTCAGCAGCCACTTTGATCTGGAAAAAGAGAAAGAGAGAGAGAGGCATACTGTGGGAAGAGTGGGATAGAGCAATGACCTTGATCCTGAAAGAAAAGTTTATTCTGTTTGGGAGAATTGTTCAGTAGTTTTAGTTAATGCTTGTAATTATATTTATATTTAATTTGATTATTTTGATTTGAATGCTGTAAAAATGCTCAATTTTGGATTATTTTTCTCCCTCTTTTCATGTTTACTATAATAATCTGAAGTCAGGATAAAGAACAAAAAATCACTTTGATATAAACTCCCACAAACCAGCTGTATATTTGAGCATAAAGACACAACTACTGCTCCCTATCTTCCATTTAAACCCTGTGTGTTCTCAGTCTCCTGCGGTCGGAAACACAACTAGTGTTCAAGCTAATAAACTGCTGGAATATGATGGAACACTTTGACAAAGTTAGACCATGCAGTAAAGCAGCAGGATACTTTGGGTCATTTTACGGCTCATTTAAAAGACATCCAACAGATATGCTTTGGAAATCTCAAAGAATAAACATGTGCAGAAATATTTCATCAGACGTTTGCAAAATGTTATATTTTTAAGGACATTGATAAAGCTTTGGGCCAATAGGTCTGAATGTTACTGACTGACTCCCCCCTGTTGATCCATCATATGTGTTATACAGCAGACTCAAGGCCAGAAACAATTATTCAACACATTGCTCTCGATGTGTTGCATGAAGAACCTTTTGAGCCTGTTCTTCAGCTCGTTTCAGCGGAGTAATGCCACATTACAAAGCACACTTATGAAATAGTAAATCCCTGCAGGTACTATGAACGATTTACATGGTGGAAATAGTATTTAGCTGTTTCCATAAATAGTGTTTTCTATAGAACTTCTATCGTGTTTGTATATTGTGCTGAGAGGAGTGGGAGTACAGAGCTGTGTGATGTGTGTGCCTGCATGCTGCAGATGATTGACACCAGGGTGACCTCACACTCTTACTAATCAATTTTCAAAACCTTTACACGACTTTTCCTTATTATTTTTACCCCATTTCCAAGACTTTAATTACATTAGTTTGGAACGTATTTTGAATCCGCTCTTCGATGTCCTGTGCAGTCGCGTGCCCTTTGAACTCCGAGCCTTCGTACCCGGTGTGTTTGTGCAGTGTGTGCCACCGCTGAGCCTTTTGTTTGTCTTGATGCTTTAACCCTTTAGTGCTTTGGCCGACCCGAGCCGCTTCCTCAATGTTACCAACAGCAGACGTTTTGGTGCAGAGCATCCTGCGCGGCGAGAGCCATGTATTATATGTATCGTTCAAATAACCACACATTATTAAACACGCTCTTCCAACTCTATGTTTCCAAAACCTTTCCAAAGAATTCTGTTAGTTCCTGGAGTGGAAAACGTTTTTTATTTTTTATTTTATAGCTTTTCCAGGAATTTCACGACGTGTATTTTCAATAACGGCGTTGAGAAAGTAAATCTTTCTGTTTCACTTTCAACTGGGGAGCTTTGTGTGAAAAGAAGGTCTGATTGCTGACATGCAGTCTAGAAGCAGATATCCACCACAGAGTAACAAATAACCCTGAACAGTCTATACCAACACATAAAACACGTCGCTGTATAAAACATCCATTTGAAAAGCTGAATTCAATTAAGCCGGAAACTGACAGAAGGAAAGACAAAGAGACATGAAGAGAGACATTAATGTGACTCTGACAATACAGACAGACAGAAGGGGGGAGTCTGCCATCACCTGAACTCCAATTAGAGGAATGCAGAACAGAGGAGGAGGTGCATAAATGTGTGTGCGTGTGTGGATCAGGTAAAAGATGAGTTCACACACTCCTCCCTGAGATATTTAAAGCCCTGACCAACATAATGCACGGTGGCATCAGCCCAGAACCCAAAAACATGATTTGAGGCCTGCTGACTTGACAGAATGAAAACAGCCTGTCTCTGTCCCCGAAGTCAGAGAGCAGCAGAGTGAATGAGAAGCCTCATCTGCCCTTTCCTCATCCTCCAGATCATTATCATAATTATGTATTAATCAGCGCCCGCCTCCGCTGCTCAGCACAGAGATCTAAAAATGACCCAAAACTTTGACTTTGCCTCCTCCTGCTCTCAGAGAGGGAGATATGAGGGTTTGGGGATGGAGTAGGTGCTGAAATATCCCAAGGATTGTGATCCCACTCCTGCTATAAAAAGGGAAGCCTTTGATGTGTCGATGGAGTTGTGTTCTAATGAGGCTCGTTACACAGCGATCCGTCCCTGCCAGACTAGAGGTGGCATCACAGAGCGGCAGCCAGCCTGCTGAAACACTCCTGCTGTTCTTGGTTTGTTCAGCCAGGCTCTATCACAGCCAGCCCAGCGCTGCACTTTGTGGCTGCACATCCACACTTTCAATTATTCATCGGCTTACAGCACCTAGCAAACAGAGAGGGGATGCACATCAGCTGCTGTTAGCACTCCAAATCTTTCATTTTCAAACCAATTTTATGCTTAACCCTGTTGATAACCTGGTGACAAGCCAGTTAGTGACTCACCACTGCTTTGCACTGTTACCATTTACAAGATGTGGCGGAGCAGCTACAGTACAGTGTTATTACACCAGCCCAGGCGCCATGAAAAAGTGTTGCCATTGTACGTTTCTGCAAAGCACGATGCAAGTAACTTAGTACAACGAGCAAACCGATCAACAACAAGCGAGAAAGTGTCTGTGAGTCCAGCGTGAAACCTAAAGCTGAGTTGTTTCGTCATGTGACTCATGTCGTGTTAAATTCAGGGTTCATTTTAGGATTCTTCTAACAACTTTAAGTCTGGACATGGTCCTCTCCCGGTTATATTGCTGCACTTGTAAACCCCTTGGCTTCAGGTCCCCTCTCTTGTGCCCCGAGGCTCTGGAAATCTCTGCCTGAGGAGCTTTGACTCGCCTGCACATCACCTGTTTTTAAATCAGTGTTCAAAACATATTTACAGGAAAGTCTTTTCTAATGCCTGATATGTCATGAAACACTTTGTAACCTTATAAGTGCTTTACAAATAAAGTTTTTATGATCTGTATTTGAGGTTGTCGTGTGTGTTCACCGGGTCACATGACATAACGTTCGTAGCTTTTTTGAACCCAAACCATGATTTTCTCTAAAGTTCCAGTGTTAATCTCGTGGTATTGTGTGTTTCTGCAAGATTAATAAAACTCTGACGTTCAACATATCCGTGGATATCCAGATAAGTGCAATGCCAACATTTGTTCTGGTTTGAATGATCAGCATCAGATATACTTCATCACAAGTGATCTTAAGACATACTAACTAAACAACACACACATTCCTATTAAGTGATGGAGAGAAACATCATTTTAGAAACATCTTAGAAGTATCTGATGATCCAAACTGTCACCAGCTAGAGTCAATGATTGAGACCTGTCGAGGTTTGCTATTCATAGTGTCGTACATGACACATTTTATATGGATATGTCAGAGATATACGGCGCAGTGTGTCTGTCACACCAGACTTTATCTCTCGCACACTTCTCTATCGCCCCTTTCTGAAGTGAAATTCATAGCATCGCCGGCTTCATCTGTTTAAGAGACGGCTTTTTGTCATACAGACATCTAATGTAACCTTCCACAACGGCCCACAGTGCACAAGCCATGCTCGGGCGGTTATTGTGGCTGTGCAATTATTTTCTTTTTTTTCTGCATATTTTTAAAGAATTAGCCGATGTGCGAAGACGTAGGGGCGTGCAGAGAGTGTTCGAGGGGCAGCAGGGGCGTGCAGAGAAAACTTGGAACGACTATTCCTTCCCTACACTGTTGAAAGGATATTAAGATATATGTATTTAAGTCTGGGACAGTGCCTAGGGGGTGACAGACCAGGGTGGTGGTTCCCATATTCAAAAAGGGGGACCAGAGAGTGTGTGCCAACTACAGGGGTATCACACTTCTCAGCCTCCCTGGTAAAGTCTACTCCAAGGTACTGGAAAGGAGGGTTTGGCCGGTAGTCGAACCTCTGATTGAAGAGGAACAATGCGGATTCCGTCCTGGTCGTGGAACAACAGGCCAACTCTTCACTCTCGCAAGGATCCTGGAGGGGGCCTGGGAGTACGCCCATCCGGTCTACATGTGTTTTGTGGATCTGGAGAAGGTGTATGACCGGGTCCCCCGGGTGATACTGTGGGAGGTGTTTTGGGAGTATGGGGTGAGGGGGTCACTTTTGAGGGCCATCCAATCCCTGTACGCCCAAAGCGAGAGTTGTGTCTGGATACCCGGCAGTAAGTCGGACTCGTTCCCAGTGAATGTTGGCCTCCACCAGGGCTGCGCTTTATCACCAATCCTGTTTGTGATTTTCATGGACAGGATATCGAGGCGTAGTCGTGGAGGAGAGGGGTTGCAGTTCGGTGGCCTGAGGATCTCATCGCTGCTCTTTACAGATGATGTGGTCCTGGTGGCATCATCGGCCTGTGACCTTCAACAGTCACTGGATCGGTTCGCAGCCGAGTGTGAAGCGGGATGAGGATCAGCACCTCCAAATCTGAGTCCATGGCTCTCAGCAGGAAACCGGTGGATTGCCTACTCCGGGTAGGGAATGAGCCATTACCCCAAGTGAAGGAGTTCAAGTACCTCGGGGTCTTGTTCGCGAGTGAGGGGACAATGGAGCGAGAGATTGGCCGGAGAATCGGAGCAGCGGGGGCGGTATTACAGTCACTTTACCGCACCGTTGTGACGAAAAGAGAGCTGAGCCAGAAGGCAAAGCTCTCAATATACCGGTCGATCTTCGTTCCTACCCTCACCTATGGTCATGAAGGCTGGGTCATGACCGAAAGAACGAGATCACGGGTACAAGCGGCCGAAATGGGTTTTCTCAGACGGGTGGCGTCCCCCTTAGAGATAGAGTGAGAAGCTCAGCCATCAGGAGAGACTCGGAGTAGAGCTGCTGCTCCTTTACGTTGAAAGGAGCCAGCTGAGGTGGTTCATCTACTAAGGAGCCACCTGGGCGCCTCCCTAGGGAGGTGTTCCAGGCACGTCCAGCTGGGAGGAGACCCCGGGGAAGACCCAGGACTCGGTGGAGAGATTATATCTCCTCACTGGGAACGCCTCGGGATCCCCCAGTCGGAGCTGGAGGATGTGGCCCGGAGAAGGGAAGATTGGGGTTCACTACTGGAGCTGCTGCCCCCGCGAGCCGACCCCGGATAAGCGGTAGACGATGGATAAATGGAACCCATTACCAAAGGTGGAGGTTTCATATTCACGGTCACGGTTTCCTTCCCCTGGAAAGGTTTTTCCTCACTTCTGGCGGGAATGTCTTTATTTATGTATTCAATAAAAGTGAAAGTGAACTCAAAGTAAAACGATGTGATGGAATATAATGCAGGAAGTTTCTCACACATTCTGTTCTGCTTTCAAATATTTATGTTGTCACTACAGTCAACAGATTATTTACCCTTCCCTCCCCTTCTGCCTCTTTTATTCAGGGACCCCTGTGTTTTTATAGCTCATATGCATTTCAGAAACTTCTGCTCATTTTCAAAACTTCCTGCAGATTTAAATCACATCCCACATATCACATGTCGTAAATTGTAATATCACAAGAATGAAAGTTGGGATTTAATGAGAATAAAGTCATAATATTTCAAGAAATATCCACCTGATGTACAGTCTGCTCTGCATTATGTTTCTGCTGAGATATGTTAGGTCCCCTTTGTGGTGGTAATTCAAAAATGAATCATCTTCTGGGAAGAAATGTACAAATATAGAAGTTAGAGCTTCGTTGTTATGAAGTCAGAAGTGTTCAACAGGATCAATCAGTTCTGACCTGAGTATACACAAACACACATCATGTATACAGCACACATGCAGCATCAAGTAGTACACTTTTCTGTTTACCGAATGGGAACAACAGGCACAGAGACATCACACAAGTTAGTTACTGTTAACATCCGTCTGCTGATTGCCTGATAATATGGTCATAATGGCAGCTACTGTCTGTCAAATGTTAGCAGACATGTTACAGCTGTGAGAAAGCACAGGGTCAGTCGCTGTGAGGTCAAATAACAACTTTATAAAGAGATGAAATATAACCCGAAGACTTTATGATGAATATAGAATAAAACAGAGTTAAGAGAGGAGCTGTGTGCTGCTCTTCATCAGAGGTGGAGGGTGGAGGGTAGAGGTGGAGGTGGAGGTAGAGGTGGAGGTGGAGGTTGAGGTGGAGGGTAGAGGTAGAGGTGGAGGTGGAGGTTGAGGTGGAGGGTAGAGGTGGAGGTGGAGGTTGAGGTGGAGGGTAGAGGTGGAGGTGGAGGTTGAGGTGGAGGGTAGAAGTGGAGGTGGAGGTGGAGGTTGAGGTGGAGGGTAGAGGTGGAGGTGGAGGTTGAGGTGGAGGGTAGAAGTGGAGGTGGAGGTGGAGGTTGAGGTGGAGGGTAGAGGTGGAGGTGGAGGTTGAGGTGGAGGGTAGAGGTGGAGGTGGAGGTGGAGGTTGAGGTGGAGGGTAGAAGTGGAGGTGGAGGTGGAGGTTGAGGTGGAGGGTAGAGATAGAGGTGGAGGTGGAGGTTGAGGTGGAGGGTAGAAGTGGAGGTTGAGGTGGAGGGTAGAAGTGGAGGTGGAGGTTGAGGTGGAGGGTAGAGGTAGAGGTGGAGGTGGAGGTTGAGGTGGAGGGTAGAAGTGGAGGTGGAGGTTGAGGTGGAGGGTAGAAGTGGAGGTGGCGGTGGAGGTGGAGGTGGAGGGTAGAAGTGGAGGTGGAGGTTGAGGTGGAGGGTAGAGGTAGAGGTGGAGGTGGAGGTTGAGGTGGAGGGTAGAGGTGGAGGTGGAGGTGGAGGTTGAGGTGGAGGGTAGAAGTGGAGGTAGAGGTGGAGGTGGAGGTTGAGGTGGAGGGTAGAAGTGGAGGTGGAGGTGGAGGTTGAGGTGGAGGGTAGAGGTAGAGGTGGAGGTGGAGGTTGAGGTGGAGGGTAGAAGTGGAGGTGGAGGTTGAGGTGGAGGGTAGAGGTGGAGGTGGCGGTGGAGGTGGAGGTGGAGGGTAGAAGTGGAGGTGGAGGTTGAGGTGGAGGGTAGAGGTAGAGGTGGCGGTGGAGGTGGAGGTGGAGGGTAGAAGTGGAGGTGGAGGTTGAGGTGGAGGGTAGAGGTAGAGGTGGAGGTGGAGGTTGAGGTGGAGGGTAGAGGTGGAGGTGGAGGTGGAGGTGGAGGTTGAGGTGGAGGGTAGAAGTGGAGGTAGAGGTGGAGGTGGAGGTTGAGGTGGAGGGTTAGAAGTGGAGGTGGAGGTGGAGGTTGAGGTGGAGGGTAGAGGTAGAGGTGGAGGTGGAGGTTGAGGTGGAGGGTAGAAGTGGAGGTGGAGGTGGAGGTTGAGGTGGAGGGTAGAGGTAGAGGTGGAGGTGGAGGTTGAGGTGGAGGGTAGAAGTGGAGGTGGAGGTGAGGTGGAGGGTAGAGGTGGAGGTGGCGGTGGAGGTGGAGGTGGAGGGTAGAAGTGGAGGTGGAGGTTGAGGTGGAGGGTAGAGGTAGAGGTGGAGGTGGAGGTTGAGGTGGAGGGTAGAGGTGGAGGTGGAGGTGGAGGTGGAGGTTGAGGTGGAGGGTAGAAGTGGAGGTGGAGGTGGAGGTTGAGGTGGAGGGTAGAGGTAGAGGTGGAGGTGGAGGTTGAGGTGGAGGGTAGAAGTGGAGGTTGAGGTGGAGGGTAGTAGAAGTGGAGGTGGAGGTTGAGGTGGAGGGTAGAGGTAGAGGTGGAGGTGGAGGTTGAGGTGGAGGGTTAGAAGTGGAGGTGGAGGTTGAGGTGGAGGGTAGAGGTGGAGGTGGCGGTGGAGGTGGAGGTGGAGGGTAGAAGTGGAGGTGGAGGTGGAGGTTGAGGTGGAGGGTAGAGGTAGAGGTGGAGGTGGAGGTTGAGGTGGAGGGTTAGAGGTGGAGGTGGAGGTGGAGGTTGAGGTGGAGGGTAGAAGTGGAGGTAGAGGTGGAGGTGGAGGTTGAGGTGGAGGGTAGAAGTGGAGGTGGAGGTGGAGGTTGAGGTGGAGGGTAGAGGTAGAGGTGGAGGTGGAGGTTGAGGTGGAGGGTAGAAGTGGAGGTGGAGGTGGAGGTTGAGGTGGAGGGTAGAGGTAGAGGTGGAGGTGGAGGTTGAGGTGGAGGGTTAGAAGTGGAGGTGGAGGTTGAGGTGGAGGGTAGAGGTGGAGGTGGCGGTGGAGGTGGAGGTGGAGGGTAGAAGTGGAGGTGGAGGTGGAGGTTGAGGTGGAGGGTAGAGGTAGAGGTGGAGGTGGAGGTTGAGGTGGAGGGTTAGAGGTGGAGGTGGAGGTGGAGGTTGAGGTGGAGGGTTAGAAGTGGAGGTGGAGGTGGAGGTGGAGGTGAGGTGGAGGGTAGAGGTAGAGGTGGAGGTGGAGGTTGAGGTGGAGGGTTAGAAGTGGAGGTGGAGGTTGAGGTGGAGGGTTAGAGGTAGAGGTGGAGGTTGAGGTGGAGGGTAGAGGTGGAGGTGGAGGGTAGAAGTGGAGGTGGAGGTGGAGGTGGAGGGTAGAAGTGGAGGTGGAGGTGGAGGTTGAGGTGGAGGGTAGAGGTAGAGGTGGAGGTGGAGGTTGAGGTGGAGGGTAGAGGTGGAGGTGGAGGTGGAGGTTGAGGTGGAGGGTAGAGGTGGAGGTGGAGGTGGAGGTTGAGGTGGAGGGTTAGAAGTGGAGGTGGAGGTGGAGGTTGAGGTGGAGGGTAGAGGTGGAGGTGGAGGTGGAGGTTGAGGTGGAGGGTAGAAGTGGAGGTGGAGGTGGAGGTTGAGGTGGAGGGTAGAGGTAGAGGTGGAGGTGGAGGTTGAGGTGGAGGGTAGAGGTGGAGGTGGAGGTGGAGGTTGAGGTGGAGGGTAGAAGTGGAGGTGGAGGTGGAGGTGGAGGTTGAGGTGGAGGGTAGAGGTAGAGGTGGAGGTGGAGGTTGAGGTGGAGGGTAGAAGTGGAGGTGGAGGTTGAGGTGGAGGGTAGAGGTAGAGGTGGAGGTTGAGGTGGAGGGTAGAGGTGGAGGTGGAGGGTAGAAGTGGAGGTGGAGGTGGAGGTGGAGGGTAGAGGTGGAGGTGGCGGTGGAGGTGGAGGTGGAGGGTAGAAGTGGAGGTGGAGGTGGAGGTTGAGGTGGAGGGTAAAGGTAGAGGTGGAGGTGGAGGTTGAGGTGGAGGGTAGAGGTGGAGGTGGAGGTGGAGGTGGAGGTTGAGGTGGAGGGTAGAAGTGGAGGTGGAGGTGGAGGTGGAGGTTGAGGTGGAGGGTAGAGGTAGAGGTGGAGGTGGAGGTTGAGGTGGAGGGTAGAAGTGGAGGTGGAGGTGGAGGTTGAGGTGGAGGGTAGAGGTAGAGGTGGAGGTTGAGGTGGAGGGTAGAGGTGGAGGTGGAGGGTAGAAGTGGAGGTGGAGGTGGAGGTTGAGGTGGAGGGTAGAGGTAGAGGTGGAGGTGGAGGTTGAGGTGGAGGGTAGAAGTGGAGGTGGAGGTTGAGGTGGAGGGTAGAGGTGGAGGTGGCGGTGGAGGTGGAGGTGGAGGGTTGAGGGTGGAGGGTAGAGGTAGAGGTGGAGGTGGACGTGGAGATGGAGGGTGGAGGGCGTCGCCCGGAAACACCAATATCCCAACCTGTGCTAAAACTGTAACATATGTTTTTTTATAGAAATAAATAAAAGATAAAAAGGTCACTTCCTCTCCAGGATTCGTGACATGTAGGGGACATATGCATATACAATCACACGGGCAGCACAATACAGGCAGTGAAGAAGAGTATTTAATATGTATAATATTTAAAAACGCAGCAGAATACACACAGTTCTTCAAGTTGTTCACTTTCCAGATACTAGATAATAATCAAGAGATACATTTGTGCTCTTAATGAGCCTTTAATCTTTCGTTATGCATATCGAACCTACGTTATGTTAATCCGATGGCTTTCAATTCAGATTTGTGCTGAGTGAGAAATGTTGCTGTCTATATGAGACCAGCATGCTCGCTTACACATTTACTTTACATGGTGTGTGTCCGAAAGGGTTTTTGTTGTTCATTCTTGCCACTATATCATCATGTGTCACATTAACTCTTTGTATTCTCTCACCAGTAAAGCAGCTTCACACACTTGGACATAGACTCACAGTTTCCTTCTGTTGAAGTCTAAGCAGTGAGCTGCAGCTGCGTAACCAAGGACACAGACACGGAATGAAAGTCAGATTTTCTATGAATAAAGTTTAGTGTCACAAACCAATGAGTGTTGTTTTCTATACTCAAAGATTCAAATATAATGTACTGCCATTGTGCAGCAAAGGGTTGCACAACAACATGCATGTGTATTTATACTCCACATGAATAACATGACACACAAAACAAAGCAGTGGTGCATTCATGTGGGTCTAAATTCATGGGAGCTTCAGATTACTCACATACTCTGTAATGTACAAGCAGAATTGTTGAAGATGGAGCTGCAGAACCGTCCTGGAGCCAGACCTGGGGCGGAGACTGAGTCTACTCACTCCTTAAAGGTGGAGTCTGCGATTCTAATCCAATACACTTTGTGAAATTCACAGAATATCTCTTCATGTTTCGTTCTGTGTGTTCGCTCAAATAAAATCTGGTGTTCAGACACTGAGTGCCCTGGGTCCATAAACGGGAAACAAACGAGTCACGCCGAGCCCTGGATCTTTAATAGTTAGTTATTTACTCATATAAACCATGTCAAACCATCTGCTTACATTTTAACACTGCATTCATGAATACAATAATTCTGAACATTTGTTTTTTTGGCACCTCCTAAAGAAAGACTTTCAGCTAAACGATGGATCCAGCTCACACACTAACAGATGATTTAACCCAATTTCAGCTGGGACTCTGTTAGCTGCAGCATTAGTGTGTTTACTCTCTGCATGTGTTGTGTCAGAGACAACGCGGTGTTCAGCATCAAAGTGGGTCTTGTTATTTAGGTTAGAGGAGACTGCAACACTCACATATTGGGCATAGAGAATATACACATGACTATTCTAATGATGTGCATGTTTATCTGAACCATTACATGTCTAACGTGTGTCTATATTATCTGTCTTTGCTATTTCTTCTGTTATCTCTGGATATACAATACGCTGTATGTGTGTGACATTTTATTAACACTGTAAAACACATACATGCGCACACTCTGCTGGAAGCTGGGAGGTGATGATAAAGGTGGAAGTTAGAGGTTATAGAAAACAGGATTTACCAGCAGGCTGACGATTACCCCCACCATCACCCCTCTAACACATACACACACACCTCCTTTAATCACTCCTACATCCCCGTCTGTACTGAGAACGCGGAAATAGATGACAGCTCTGTGTGTGTGTGTGTGTGTGTGTGTGTGTGTGTGTGTGTGTGTGTGCGTGTGTGTGTTTGTGTGCGTGTGCGTGCGTGTGGGTGTGTGTGTGTGTGTAAGTGTGTGGGAAAATCTGCATGCACCGTATGTGAATGTATTTGTGTGCGTCAGGGTGTTGCAGAAGCTACAGTACATGCAAACACGTTCATTCTGGACCAAAGTGGTGGAACGACCAACCAACTGACATCACTGCTAGCATGGCTAATAATATGATATATTCAATGCAGATGACCTGTGAACGTGGTTTAAATAAATAGACTTAATTTCCATAATTATGTGAAACAGCTGACTAAATAACATGACTATGTCATGTTTTGGTCGGAAAGACTTAACACTAAGTGAGTTTACTTTAGCTTCTCTGAGTAAAACCTATCATTGTCTTTTTGGTTTGTTTTGTATCAGAAACCCCAGAACACCAACAGCTGTGAGGATGTGCATCCGATCCATGCTGTACAAACTGACCAATGTATTCTTATGTTTAGTTTTAAGGTTATATCTGTATATTAGAACTTGGATGAATTAAATTATGCCAATGCAGTGTGTATGAATTTGATTATTGTGTAATGCAGAGAGTCCAGAGTGCTTTTTTCATGCAATTGGAAGATTGAAAGTTGGTCTTCAGAAGTCAGTTTCAATTTCTGAGAGGCCAAAACTTTCTTTTTTTTTTTATTCTATTTTCTGGCAGCCCGTACCTGCTCTGCATCCCTCCATGGCAGGGAACTCAGACTCATCTTGGTGTGGCTGATTGGACCGTCTCTACACGGGATAAAGACACTGTAGAGGCATCGGATAGCGAGCAGGACCCATCGCTGCTGCTGGTGTGAAGTGTCTTAGGAGTAATCATTTACTTTGCAATGTGCCCTCCCATTATCTGCTGGTCATTTCTACACATACATGTATCTTCTCTCATCAGTTACAGGAAGTCTCCTTTAGAGTCGCACATCAGTCCAAGTCAATGGGGCCAACAAATGTCATATTCTAATAAATTACATTACAGTTCATTTCTGTCCGAAGCGACTTCAATCAATCAGTGCAAACAATCATGAGGAAACAACTCTGAACTGCAAGAATCTTGCAAGTACATCAGCTTCAAACAAGGGAAATCATTTACATGCAGAACAACAGCTTCAAATAAGCCAGAAAAATGTAAGTGCAACATACTTTTTTTTTTTTCATTTGCCAAGGTGCAGCTGAGTGTTCAGTCTGCAGAAGGTGTGAAGACTTCCGGGTAACCTGACATCAATGTGGACGTCGTTCCACCATTTTGGAGCCAGGACAGGAAACAGGTTTTATTTGAGGGGAATCTGGGTCCCACTCGCAGTGAGGGAGCAGCGAGTTGATTGGCTGATGCAGAGTTGAGCTGGGTGTCTGGTTTGACCGTGGCCTGGATGTAGGAAGGGGCTGATCCAGTACGGTAATGTCCAGAACATTATTGGAAAGACACTTAGCTTTACTTCCATTGACAAGTAAAGTAAATGCTGGTTTAGTGATGCAGTAGCTCGGCTGTTAGCTCGTCTCATGTCTCTCCGTCTTCACTGTTCGTCTGGCTTGTTGTGTTTACTTTTTTCTTACGTAATTCAAGGCCATTTCTCCATTGGTGGGAAAAGGTTTAGTGGGTCAATATGCCTCAACCCAATGCTTGTCGTTTGGTCCGCCGGCTGCATCCCATAATATCCCGAACTCCCGAAAGCAACACTCAGAAATGCAGAGACACATCACAAAGCTTTGTCCGGCTGCAGAGAAGGGTTTGAAGACATTTTACTCAACTACTTCCTGCTCCTTTCGTGTGAACAAGCAAGTGCAACACTATGAATTCCTCAGAGGAAAGATTGTGCTAAAGCATGTGCTGTTATCCCCATTTGAACAATTATCGTGCCCCCCCCCCGGCTGTTTGGAGCAGCTGTAAAACACTTAAGTGGTTAGTTTCGAGCCTACTGACACCTTTAGGCAAAACGGAGGATCCAGGAGGATCCAGGTCTGAGCATACACACACACACGAACACACTGGGTGACAAAGAGGCACAGAAATATTACAATAAAATAGTGTGTGTTATTTATTTATTGTTACTTATGAAGAAGTTGCTTATTGTAGCTTTTAATCAGCGTCCCTTTAGAATCTCACCGTTATACTGAATGCACCGAGTTGAATAAAAACAAGTCCCCCAACAAGCTTCAAGCTTTTAACCCATTCTGAATATAAAACTGTTCATAAATAATGCAGGATGTGTAAAGCAGATGCATTACGTGGAGCTCTATTGTTCAGACACTCTGTTTAATGAATAGGCGTCGCTAAGAGCCATTACCTGAAAGCAAAGCCATCCCCGATGTCTTCTCTTCCTGCGAGTTGACCAGAGTTGTTGTGTTGGGAAGGCTCTGGTTCAGTCTAATGTTCCTGCTCAATTGCGTTGGAATTGCTCCCCTGGGAGACGTGATGGTGACAATGGTCTGTGGGTTATAAGTACTTGTTCATAGACAATATTGTGTGTCTGCTTGCCCTTTTTCTTTCAATAACGATTTCATTATTCATCCACCGATGGGAAATGAAGCGCGTGGAGAGAAACGGACGTGTTTCTGTACAATACATTCTGAAATCTTTGTAGTTGTCAGGAAAGCTGAAATTAAGACATCAGGATAAATGGGAACAGTGGAAACAGACAGATGAGCATATTTTATTCTAAATGTGTTACTCACTCACAGCATAGCCAGCTACGGAAATTAAAATGCAGAGTGTAAGCATTCATGCCATCATTTCCCCAATCTCTCTTCTGTAACAATAATCAGCATCCGATCAGCCGTGCACATGATTTATTTCACCAGACGCCGCCGGCACTCCTCTAACTTTACTGTTTCTCTTGTTATTGCACCACAGAGCCATAAGTCCAGAGGTCAGACTGTAATACCGTTTATCTCTCTAAATCTGCACACTATTCAAACTCCTCCTCACCCTGTCCAAGTGACGTCAAGGCTCGGAGAGGCTTGACTCACAACTTGAATCCTAAATCACCGTCATTTAATTTAAAATGCACTTTACTTATCAAGAAGCAATTAAAAAGCCTGTCATATGGGGTTGTAGGCTAATAATTGTGTGGGAATAAAGGAGGCTTTGTTTCCCAAAGCGGGACGTGAGATAATGTTAGTTTATAAACTTTACCTTATCTCACCTGCTCTGGACTCAGAAACAACATTTCCCTTTAAAAGACGTATCTGTTGTGTGCTATCAGCAGCACTATGATGCTCATTTAGTTTCTCTCCTTTCACTTGTATTATGTTTATGAAATTAATTCAGATTGTTTATTTAACTTTTACCCTCGCTTCTTATTTATTCAAATGTGACCTTTCCTCATGGGACATGTAATCTAACTTGTACTTGATGGAACAAGTGAGACAAACTTGAATGATATGAATGTGAAGGTTTACATGGAGGGAGTGTTTGAGGGTATATAAAGTGTCCCGCTGGGGTGAAGGTGAAGACCCAAATGCAGTACTGTGGACGAGGTCTTAACAAAAAACGAATTTTATTGAAATAAAACCGAAGCTAACAAAATACAAAAATACAGCGTAATAAAAACACAAACCTAGCAGAACACAAGCAGAACACGAGCAGAACACGACGTAACATGAATGACAATCCGAACAAAACACAGTGGGGCAGACAGGGATAAATACACAGACACCAAACGAGGGAACAAGACACAGCAGGGGGAGAAAGGCAAAAACACAAGGGCAGAGTAAATGGACACAGGAGGAACACATTAACAATCAGAAGGGGAGGGTAAAGACACAGACAGGAAGTACAGCTAGACATATAACAAGGGGGAGTGAACACTTCAACATAAAACAGGACACCAAAGAACAAGCAGATCGTTACATAAAGTGTTAGCTTGTTATTTTTATATATTATTTGTAACCTTTTTACTGCTTTATTTTATTATTTTTATGTATTTATCGATTTTCTATCTTTCCTAATTATATGTCTCAATGGCGACTCACATCTTGGAAAAATTCAAGTATAAAAAATAAAGGAGAAACGGAGGAAAACCCACAGAAGTAGAGAGCATGCGATGTTGTATCAGCAGCGCCATATAGATACTATTCTTAATAACACCTACAGCGGCAGAAATACACTTTTGATCACCTAATAGTGTTGCTGTGTTAGCAATCAGCTGTTTATCAAATCAAATCAAATCAAAATTATGCGTTAGCCCAATATCACAAATTATACATTTGTCTCAGTGTGCTTTACATACTGTACAGGTTACGACACCCTCTGTCCTTAGACCCTCGCATCGCACAAGGAAAAATTCCTAAAAGAAACCCCACAATTAAATGTATTTATTTACAGCTGATGTAACATTGACATTCATTTGGAGTCGTGTTTCTGTTAACCTGACAAATGTGAATCCAATATTCATTTTCTTTTAGCTCTGTTCTCTTTGCCCAATGGAAATAATCCGGCTCTTTAGCGGCAAAATACTCCACTAATCCTCGATTTAAGCAACTCGCCGTTTGGTGCTGCGCAGGTAGTGTGCACGAGGTTTATCGGAGCTTTTCTCACTTAGACCAGCTGCATGGTGGCTGGAAAAATGTTAATGAATGCAGCAGAACTCAACTAAAACAGTAAAGTCAGCTGCAATACTTTACCTAGAACTGCACACATGCACCAAGTCCAACGGCGCATTCAGGTGCTCCTCAGATCGTCCCATTTCCCGACTTGGAAAGTCTTTCTTCCAACTTCGGTGTGTTCATGAGCTTTAAGTCGTAATGTGGAAACAACATGGACGCTACAAAGAAGATGTGTTGTGTGATATTTGTAGCATTTAAACAACATGTTAATATCTGTTTCCGAGTCACATGAGTTTTCCCAGTAGGGAAACAAACAAATTTGTACGATTATTTCGTGATTTGGATATCCGGAAACTTCCCTCCCTAATATTATGTCCGTCATTGCCGCAAATTAGCCACAGAACACAATGTTAACTTGTTTGATCTTCACCCCTTGTGACTGCTCCTTCCCTCTGGTGCTCCCTGGGCACCAGAACGCCATTTCTTGCGCTGACAGGAAGGGCTGAGTCGCCAACAGCGCCATTCTGGATCACTGCGGATGCCAGTAACCGGTTGTAGGAAAGGAGGGGCAGCTGCGTACGTGGGTGGCAGGAAATCAGATGCAGGATGGATCACTGAGACCAAGGGAGGTGAAGAAGGATAGAAAAGACGAGGCTGAAGAGGAGGAGGAGGAGGAGGAGGAGGTGGTGTGTGTGTGATGGTGGTGGTAGGGTGCCAGAGAAATTGCACAACGTTGTGCAGGAGAGACTATAAATACAAACCCTGCTGCCAGCACGGTGGGCAACCTCCAGCCAGGTCGGAGTCGTTTCCATAGCAGTAAATGCCATTTATCTAATGTATTGGCCTATTATGATCTCTCCTTTATGTGTTCCTGCTGAGGGATCCCCTGCAGTCTCACAGCAGGGCCACCGATGCACAATTGATTGGGGAGTCGTTCTATTTCTGCAAGCAGACCCTCACTCATGCTTCTGCCTCTTGCTCTTCATTTATCCCAGCCCTCCCTCTATCAGCCCATTCTCCTCCCTCCCTCCGTCCTCTGCCTCTGCCTCTTTATCTCCCTCCCAGCATCCCTATGTCCCTTCGCCTTTCTCTGCCTCTGTCTCTTCACTCTCCGAGGACCGGCTACAGGCCCATTGTCAGGCCTCTCTTGCAAAAAAATCAATAATATCATTCTAATTCAAACTGATATTAAAAGGCATAGGGCCAGCAAACCATTTCTCTGTAGACTTATCATAAGCCCATGTTTTTCCACGCCGTTTATTTTCTGTGGTTTGGTCCCTTCGATCTCCTCTTTAGAGGGCTCCTCTGGGTTTCACTCGCCCAGCGTGTCTGAACACAGTTTAGATGTTACATTTGACGCTGACAAATCTGGCAGAGTAGCTGTGGGTTTCCATGAGACCCATTCATGAGAAACCCGTTTCTGTGATAAGTACCTCAGATATTGGCATACAAAAGAACTTCTGCAACAACACAGCAGAAGCCTTAAACGTTATTTTAATCTTTCATAAGCTAGGCCAAGAATAAAGCAAGTAATTATGAATTCTCAGAAGCCCAATTTCTTAGGAACAATGGGGGGGGGGATGGGAAGCATAATGCAGGGGTGCATTAAGCACTCATGTTTATTCCATTTTAAGTCAGCCAGTATCACTTTCTTAATGTAATTATTGCAAATAACCAATCTCCCCCCCCCTATGGCTGTACCAAACCACTAATGCTATTCTGCATCCCCTCCAAAAAATGCATATCAGCATGTTCCCTCCAATCACAGAGTCATTTGTGAACTAAAAAGCAGTGCAGTAGTATGAGGAGATGTTTGAGGCCGGAGGTGCTGTTACAGTTCAATATTAATGAGATAATGTGATCAAGTTAGTGCCAGCGCAGACATTTTGTGGTGGGATAATTCACAGTCCATATGGCTTGCAGTTGGTTTACCAGAAGCGTTTTGGAAATGCAGTGAGCTGCAAACTCTGTAATAGGCAACGCAGCAAAAGAGCTCGCAACTAAATATCATCCTGTTAGATGCCAAAAGGAAAACAAGTGCTAATGGAGTCAGACAGTTTCATATTCCTTTGACTCAATGCAGTTTCAGGATGTTTTGTTTCTTATACTAGAGGATAAAGTTTTAGCGAAACCTCGAGATATGAAATTGTATTTCAGACCAAGCCGTGAACTCTATTACAAGATGATTTGCAGGTAACGGCTGCAGTTATTTACAGCATAGCTGTGTTGTTCACAGTCACATATAATGCATTTTCCATGGAGTGGGTGCAGTAAGAGTTACCACCTATTTGTCATTGTTTATATGCACTGACGGTCGGTCTGCACCACTTTGTCACACTGAGAGGGCGAAAGCTTTAAAAGACTCGTCTGTTCGTGTAAAGTGATGTTGATAAAATGATTACATGTTGGCACCGACTCCATCTGGGGTTAATGTCCAGTAAACAAAACTTCCTTCAGTCGGATCATTTATGCTTCTTATTGCACTTTGGATATCAACATTGGAGGTTGCACAGGTGCAGTTAATTTGATTAATTAGGAGGATTGCTGATTAATTGTTGCTTACTGTCAGGCTGACTGATACAGTGGGACCACTGATGTTATAATAGCAGCACTAATAGGGGGACGTGTGACAATGAGTGACTGGATAGGAGCAAAGAGGACTGGCCCAGAACACACAATGAATTCAGACAGAAATATAATAAATGTTATGTTTTTATGCACATAGTCAGCTGGTTACTTTACTTTTACTATTTTGAAATACATCTGTCTACATGTGATGAGTCTGCAGCCTTTGTGCTTCACATCTGGAGACGGTGCAGAGAGGACAGGCTGCGTGGTGTGACTGCTCAGCTCTTACAGTGTGTCTTTACTGTTCAGCCGGAGAAACTCATTTAGATTTAGACTTTGGATTGAATTATTGAATTATTTTGAATTAATTATACTGAAAACTCAGTTGTTTCAACTGCACCTTGGCGAATGAGAAATAATTATAATATTTGAATTCGTATTCTTTTGTTTCTGTCACTTTTATTTGTCTTATTTGAAGCTGTTGTTCTGCACTTACATGATTTCACCTGTTTGAAGCTGATGTACCTGCAGGATTCTTGCTGTTCGGAGTCGTATCCTCACGATTGTTTGCTCTTATTGTCGCTTTGGACAAAAGCGTCAGATAAATCAACTGTAATGTAATGTGATGTAATGTGATGTCATGTAATGTCATATAATGTAATATAATGTGATGTAATGTGATGTAATGTAATATCATGTAATGTCATATAATGTAATGTGATGTAATGTGATGTAATGTAATGTAATGTCATATAATGTAATGTCATGTAATGTCATGTAATGTAATGTCATATAATGTAATGTAATGTAATGTCATGTAATGTCATATAATGTAATGTGATGTAATGTGATGTAATGTAATGTCATATAATGTAATGTGATGTCATGTAATGTCATGTAATGTAATGTAATGTCATGTAATGTCATATAATGTAATGTGATGTAATGTTATGTAATGTAATGTAATGTCATATAATGTAATGTGATGTAATGTCATGTAATGTAATGTCATGTAATGTGATGTAATGTAATATGATATAATGTGATGTAATGTGATGTAATGTAATGTGATGTAATATAATGTAATCAATTATAATGTGATGTAATATAATGTAATATAATTTAATGTAATATGATATAATGTAATGTGATGTAATGTAATATAATTTAATGTGATGTAATGTAATGTGATGTAATGTAATATAATGTAATGTGATGTAATTTAATATAATGTAATATAATGTAATGTAATATAAAGTAATGTAATATAATGTAATGTGATGTAATGTGATGTAATATAATGTAATGTGATGTAATTTAATATAATGTAATATAATGTAATGTAATATAAAGTAATATAATGTAATGTGATGTGATGTTATGAAATGTGATGTAATGTGATGTAATGTAATGTAATGCAATAGGATATAATGTGATGTGATGTGATGTAGTATAATGTAATGTGATGTGATGTGATGTAGTATAATGTAATGTGATGTGATGTGATGTAGTATAATTTAATGTGATGTGATGTGATGTAGTATAATTTAATGTGATGTGATGTAGTATAATGTAATGTGATGTGATGTGATGTAGTTTAATGTAATGTGATGTGATGTAGTATAATGTAATGTGATGTGATGTGATGTAGTATAATGTAATGTGATGTGATGTGATGTGATGTAGTATAATGTAATGTGATGTGATGTGATGTAGTTTAATGTGATGTGATGTAGTATAATTTAATGTGATGTGATGTAGTATAATGTAATGTGATGTGATGTGATGTAGTTTAATGTAATGTGATGTGATGTAGTATAATGTAATGTGATGTGATGTGATGTAGTATAATGTAATGTGATGTGATGTGATGTAGTATAATGTAATGTGATGTGATGTGATGTGATGTAGTATAATGTAATGTGATGTGATGTGATGTAGTTTAATGTAATGTGATGTAGTATAATGTAATGTGATGTGATGTGATGTAGTATAATGTAATGTGATGTGATGTGATGTAGTATAATGTAATGTGATGTAATATAATGTAATGTAAAGTAATTTTATATAATGTTGTCACGATATCAGATTCTCACTACATGATTATCGTGGCCAAAACTATTCACAATAACAATATTATTGTGATATTTAAATATGTTTAAATATCTGATTAGTGTTTCTTTTTCTGTCAAGTGAATCACACTCAAAATACAAGTGTAGGGAGGTAGTGAAACAATCGGTAACATAAAGCCTTTATTTATTACCTGCTGGATTATTTACTTATTCTTATTTAATAAGAACTCGATGCTGTAAGTAAGTATTTGTATCACACAACACCACTTCCTTCTGTTCTGACGTGTAGAAATCTGTTAGAGCCTCAGTGACGTGAACACCTGGTAAAGACAGCAGGTGTCTCCTGCAGAAAGCAGCTGTGTTGCTTTCTCAGGTGTTTTCACTTTGTCAGGTGAAGCAATGCTGGAATCATCTGAGGTCAACAAACGACATCATGATGAAGGTGTAGCTGATGTGAGGGTGGGACAGATGTCAGTGTGTGCACACCTACACCTAATCAAGCAAGAGGATCACCACTACCTGTATGGGAGGGCCTCATCAGATTACTGCACAAAGACAATCAGCAGGTTACTTAAGAGCACGGTGAATTTATCTTGTCACAAAGGCAAAATAAATGGCAAGATCAATCTTTATTCCAAAAATAAGAGATGAATTGGGAAGATAAGATAAAAGTGTTATTGATCCATCAGCAGGTAAATCTGATTGTTACAGCAGCTCAAGAGCTAGAGACACAATGTGATTAAATGAAAACAAGACAAAAGTATCAATAAAACAACAACAATAACAACACAGGAATGAAAAAGTTGCTCATCTTAATGCAAAATGAAGATGCGAGCGAGTCGTGCAGCAGCAGCACGACACTCGGAAACATTGATTTGTTATAAAAAAAGATCCCAGCAGGCTACAGAATATTGATGAGCGCTGGAAAGTAGCAAAGCACATTTACTCAAGTCCTGTACTTAGTACAGTTTGGAGTATTTCCATTTATTTATTCTTCTAAATAAATGGACTAAAGTAACTTCTTAATGCAGGACTGTTACTGTAGTATTGCTGAAGTCTGGGTTCATACTAACCTAAAGTCTAAATCCATCCATCCATCGTCTCCATCCATCGTCTACCGCTTATCCGGGATCGGGTCGCGGGGGCAGCAGCTCCAGTAAGGAACCCCAATCTTCCCTTCTCCGGGCCACATCCTCCAGCTCTGACTGGGGGATCCTGAGGCGTTCCCAGGCCAGTGAGGAGATATAATCTCTTCACCGAGTCCTGGGTCTTCCCCGGGGTCTCCTCCCAGCTGGACGTGCCTGGAACACCTCCCTAGGGAGGCACCCAGGTGGCATCCTTACTAGATGCCCGAACCACCTCAACTGGCTCCTTTCAACGTAAAGGAGCAGCGGACCCAGCCTTCATGACCATAGGTGAGGGTAGGAACGAAGATCGACCGGTATATTGAGAGCTTTGCCTTCTGGCTCAGTTCTCTTTTCGTCACAACGGTGCGGTAAAGTGACTGTAATACCGCCCCCGCTGCTCCGATTCTCCGGCCAATCTCTCGCTCCATTGTCCCCTCACTCGCAAACAAGACCCCGAGGTACTTGAACTCCTTCACTTGGGGTAATGGCTCATTCCCTACCCGGAGTAGGCAATCCACCGGTTTCCTGCTGAGAGCCATGGCCTCAGATTTGGAGGTGCTGATCCTCATCCCAACCGCTGCACACTCGGCTGCGAACCAATCCAGTGACTGTTGAAGGTCACAGACCGATGATGCCATAAGGACCACATCATCTGCAAAGAGCAGCGATGAGATCCTCAGGTCACCGAACTGCAACCCCTCTCCTCCACGACTACGCCTCGATATCCTATCCATGAAAATCACGAACAGGATTGGTGATAAAGCGCAGCCCTGGCGGAGGCCGACATTCACGGGAAACGAGTCCGACTTACTGCCGAGTATCCGGACACAACTCTCGCTTTGGGCGTACAGGGATTGGATGGCCCTCAAAAGTGACCCCCTCACCCCATACTCCCGCAGCACCTCCCACAGTATCACCCGGGGGACCCAGTCATACGCCTTCTCCAGATCCACAAAACACATGTAGACCGGATGGGCGTACTCCCAGGCCCCCTCCAGGATCCTTGCAAGAGTAAAGAGTTGGTCTGTTGTTCCACGACCAGGACGGAATCAGCATTGTTCCTCTTCAATCAGAGGTTCGACTACCGGCCGAACCCTCCTTTCCAGTACCTTGGAGTAGACTTTACCAGGGAGGCTGAGAAGTGTGATACCCCTGTAGTTGGCACACACTCTCTGGTCCCCCTTTTTAAATAGGGGAACCACCACCCCGGTCTGCCAACCCCTAGGAACTGTCCCAGACTTCCACGCAATGTTGACGAGGCGTGTCAACCAAGACAGCCCCTCAACACCCAAAGCCTTCAGCGTTTCTGGACGGATCTCATCAACCCCTGCGGCTTTGCCACTGTGGAGTTGTTTGACTACCTCAGTGACTTCCAACAGGGAAATTGACGATGATCCCCCATCAGCTTCCAGCTCTGCCTCAACCATAGAGGGCGTGTTAGTCGGATTCAGGAGTTCCTCAAAGTGCTCCTTCCAGCGGCCGATAACCTTCTCAGTTGAAGTCAGCAGGGTCCCACCCTTGCTGTACACAGCTTGGATGGTTCCTCGCTTCCCCCTCTTGAGGTGCCGGATGGTTTTCCAGAAGCACCTTGGTGCCGACCGAAAGTCCTTCTCCATAGCTTCTCTGAACTTCTCCCACACCCACTGCTTTGCCTCTGACACGGCAGAAGCTGCCGCCCTTCTAGTCCTTCGATACCCTGCAACTGTTTCCGGAGTCCTCCCGGATAACATAACCCGGAAGGACTCCTTCTTCAGTCGGACGGCTTCCCTGACCACCGGGGTCCACCACGGTGTTCGAGGGTTACCGCCCCTTGAGGCACCTAAGACCTTGAGACCACAGCTCATCACCGCAGCTTCAGCAATAGAGGTTTTGAACATCGCCCACTCCGGTTCAATGCCCCCAACCTCCACAGGGATGGCTGAAAAGCTCCGCCGGAGGTGTGAGTTAAAGATCCCCAGGACAGGGGCTTCCTCCAGACGTTCCCAGTTCACCCGCACTACCCGTTTGGGTTTACCAGGTCTGTCCAGAGTCTTCCCCCACCCCTTGATCCAACTCACCACCAGATGGTGATCAGTCGACAGCTCCGCCCCTCTCTTCACCTGAGTGTCCAAAACATGTGGCCTCAGATCAGATGATATGATTACGAAATCGATCATTGACCTTTGGCCTAGGGTGCTCTGGTACCACGTGCACTTATGAGCATCCTTATGTTCGAACATGGTGTTTGTTATGGCCATTCCATGACTAGCACAGAAGTCCAACAACAAACGACCGTTCGGGTTTAGATCAGGGAGGCCCTTCCTCCCAATCACGCCTCTCCAGGCGTTTCCCACGTGTGCGTTGAAGTCTCCCAGCAAGACTACGGAGTCCCCTACTGGAGCCCCCTGCAGGGCTCCATTCAGGGTCTCCAAGAAGGCCGAATACTCAGAACTGCGGTTTGGGGCATAGGCACAAACAACAGTCAGAGTTTTCCCCCCCATAACCCGAAGGCGTAGGGAGGCAACCCTCGCGTCCACTGGGATAAACTCCAATGTAGCGGCGCTCAGCCGGGGGCTAGTGAGTATCCCCACCCCGGCCCGACGCCTCACACCTTGGGCAACTCCGGAGAAGAATAGAGTCCAACCCCTATCCAGGAGTACGGTTCCAGAGCCAAGACTGTGCGTGGAGGTAAGCCCCACCAGATCCAACTGGTAGCGAGCCACCTCTCGCACTAGTTCCGGCTCCTTCCCCCACAGAGAGGTGACGTTCCACGTCCCCAGAGCCAGCCTCTGCTGCCCGGGTCTGGTCCGTCGAGGTCCCTGACCATCACTGCCACCCGTGTGACAGCGCACCCGACCCCAGCGGTTTTTCCCATGAGTGGTGGGCCCACAGGATGGATGGATGGGAGGCACCACGTAGCTTCTTCGGGCTGTGCCCGACCGGGCTCCGTGGCAAACCCGGCCACCAGGCGCTCGCTGTCGGGCCCTCCCTCTGGGCCTGGCTCCAGACGGGGGCCCCGGGCTTCCTCCGGGCAGGGTCTCTCCTTTCCTTTCCCTTTCTTTCATGAAGTCGTTTTTGAACCATTCTTAGTCTGGCCCCTCACCTGAGACCAATTTGCCTTGGGAGACCCTACCAGGAGCACTAGGCTCCAGACAACACAGCTCTCAGGTTCATAGGGACACACAAACCTCTCCACCACGATAAGGTGATGGTTCCCAGAGAGGCTAAATCTGATATTTAAATATGTATTTCTGTAAACATGCATTGATTATCATCGATGTGCATCGTTATTGGGTTTCAGCCATTTTCCTTGTAAAATATAGATTTTATTTTTTAAAGGAGCAGATCAGTTTGAATTGACTCTAACGAGTGACACCATGTGTTGACGCTACACACCAATCTGACATCTGTCAAGATCCTGTTTCTTCTTCCCATCGTCTGGAAAATGTTTCCTGTCGTTTACAGTCAGCTTACGTATTGAACGTATATACAACTATATTCTCAATTAACTTCGATCAAAGTCTGCAGAAGTCTGCGTGAGGAGGAGGTCGGGACTTTGACGCAGGAGGCCGCTGTTTTCTTTTTACATCTGTATCTTAAATGATTTAACAAACGTACTTATTTAAAGCTAAACGAGGACCTTTTACTTCACAAAACCAAGAAGTTTTGTTTTAATTTGCATCATTAACCTCGTATTGAAAACTGCGACTGTAATACTGGAGAAAGTACGTTTCCCTCGAACATAACTGAGGATGCAGTTTACTTGTACGTGAACGTAATTGGTCTTTCGATATTCCATCCATCCATCCATCCATCGTCTACCGCTTATCCGGGATCGGGTCGCGGGGGCAGCAGCTCCAGTAAGGAACCCCAATCTTCCCTTCTCCGGGCCACATCCTTCAGCTCCGACTGGGGGATCCTGAGGCGTTCCCAGGCCAGTGAGGAGATATAATCTCTCCACCAAGTCCTGGGTCTTCCCTGGGGTCTCCAGGGAAGTTTGAGCACCGATTGTTTGGAAGTTTGGTGTTTGTTTTGGTGTGTTTTCATTGAATTGCTTTGAAATGAAAGCATTAATGTAAAAGTTAGAAGTAACGCAGTATTTAGTAACTATTAGTAAAGAAATGTCAAAATAAAGTGTTTATTTTGCATGTTGTTTGATGGAGTCGAGCTGCTGCCTGTGAATAGTGAATTATCTGTCTTCATGTTGATGCATCAAAGAGTCTCAGCATGTTTCAGGAACATTTTAAGTCTTAGATGTCGCCACGTTAATTATTCCTGACAGTAAACGCAGCACATTCAGATGTTAATGCTTCTCCTTCACTCCCCTGTGCCGTCAGCTTGTTCTTAATGGAAGATGACCTGAGCAGAGCGGACCACCGTTGTTCCTGTCGATGACCCTCAGAAAACAGCCAGACTTCCTCTTTATCCATCATTTCACTTTTAAATTTACCAGATTCACCAGATTTTCTCTTCATATTTTCTCTTCATATTCCATCATAATTTAATTTGCACCGAGTCTCTCCGGGGCCCCTCGAAGGAACAGACAGGTTCGAGGTTTTTGATTTATAATTATTTTCCCCGACTGCTCACATTCGAGACAGTTTCTGTGAAAAACAGTCACTTTACTAATCTACAAGGAGCCGTGTAACGATCACTTCACAACTACAGCGGACATCTGCTGACAAACAGTGGAAGCAGTTTTGCTATTAAAGCTATCAAATAGGAAACAGATGAAGGAATATAGGTCTAATTAGACCCGATACTATAACCTCTGAAATATTGTGTGTTGATATTCTCACAACTGGAAACTATATATATATATATATATACAGATATATATATATATATATGATGATCCTGTGAGGAGGTGGAATAATTAATGATCTGTTTACTACTGACTAAATGATCCCTTGCCTTTTATTGAACCTTTCATTGTAACCTTCATTTAAAAAAGGTCTGTTATGGTATAGTAATGTTCTACGTTATGCATTGAGATGTTTTATTTTACAGCATCAGTGTCCAGTCAGTACACTGTGTGTTTTTGGGTGAATGTGCAAAGTGAGTTGCTGTGACCATGTACATTTATTTATATATATATAAATACATATATATATATATATATATATATATATATTTTTTTTTTTTTTTTTTTTTTACCCATGATAACAAAGGCCCTCTAATCATAGACTTTGTGGAATCCGAATTTGAACCTCAAGTCGCCATCTTGGTTTTCAGCCGTCGCCATCTTGGTTTTTTTGTAAGAAGAAGTGACACGAGAGGGCGGAGCTAAGTACACCCAAGCGCTGAACAAGACATTTTTAGGCGACTAAAATGTTACAATTAACTTTCATTAACCTACAGATACAAACTGTGAAAGGGTTAAAGTTACGAGACGAAAACACCATGTGGTAGAGACCTATCAATCATAAGGTAGCCTCGCCCTAGAGCAGACGCTGCTTTATCTTAGATTCTAGTTTACTAAATGAACATCACACTTTACTCAAGAAGACTTGAAACTACAGATACAGAGACATACATTTATGAGTAGTATATATATATATAAGTAGAAACATTTTCTCATAGACTTCTATACAACCAGAGGAGTCACCCCCTGCTGGAGGTTACAGAGAAGTAGAAACATTTTCTCATAGACTTCTATACAACTTCACTTTTTAGACTCTGCGGTTTCTGATTGCCTCTAAACTTAACCAAATAATTCTAGTGCCTGAATCTAAACCAGTCCATATAACTTTTTTGTATGTTAATTTGTGACAGTGTTGGAAAGAATTGTAATCCAATGATATTGTCCTGTCATTAGCGTCTGATAAGAAAAATGCTCGTATCACAAAAACTAATGATTTATTATCGATTATGTATTTTGTTGGTTAAGGCACAAAAACAATTTGGTTAGGGTTAGCAAACAATACTCGAAAAAATAAAACTAAAAACCCATTGCTGACTAATTGATCTCATGTCAGGGAACTCAATTTTTGGCTACAATTCTTTGTTTCTTATTGGGAGCAGGCAGCTGTTGGTGTATCTGTCCCATCAGCAGAGGTGACGGGTTTGACACCACGTGAAGGGAACGATGCCAACACACACCCTGCAGGCTCGTCTCCTTCCATGTGCACGCTGCCTGTTGGATTATCTCTGCGAGCAGCCACCTCACATCACAGTTAATACCAATTTAAGCAAATGCATATTTCTCCCAAGCAATTCTCTCAGCGCAGCATTAGTTTGTCACCATATTGATGCTCTCTTCAGGCTGGGATTAAACAGAGGGATTAGATGTTGCATTCACTCGCTTTTATACCTTCAGGTTAAAATGAAGAGCTTTATCATGTGTTTCACCAGAGCCCCCTTTTTTTTTTTACGACATTGCCATCTATGCTTTCGAGAGCTCAAATGTGATATGACTAGTCTATTTACACTCACCTGACATGTAAGCTAATGACAGGAATGACTCGTGAATAAATCCTGCATTTCATGCCAAGCTTCTTGCATTGCGAAATATTAAATACATTTTCATTTTTTATCCACGGGAAGGTGCTTACAGTCATGTCTCACAGGAAGCAGTTTGACATATTTGAGTTTAATGTTCCAAAATTTAATTCAGCCCACAAAATCTGATAAAGACCAAGGCTGCAGTGACGGATGTCTGTCTCTCGCAGTACTTGAGTACGCTGCCACCCCTATCAGCAATATGAAGAGCATTAACATGATAAAAGACTCCCATCTGCACAACAAAGCATGCTGCTGTGATACAACATTATGATCTACATATTGTCACGTCAAAGACCTCCAAATGCACACATTAGCGCACACATTGATTTATTGAACTGTCTTGTCTCCTTACACATGCTGCTTAACCCCCTTTCCTAGATCAATGATGGCGGTGCTGTAAGCAGCTACAGGTGATGCTCTGGGCCGGTGGGCTCTGCAGCTTCCTTCTGTTTGGTTTCTTCTTAACCTCCCTGCTATTTATTCAATGAAATAAGCCGGTGCCCTTTACAGTGACAGTGTGATATCCATCCATGTAGAACCTAGCTCATACTTACAGATTAACACAGATGGCTTAAAGCTGGAGACAAAGACCATAGTCTCTTCCTTTCTCACTGAATTAAAAAAAAGATGCTGCTGTTAAAACCATCTGGCTGATTGGAGGCTGCTGATGATGACTAAACGATAAATTATGATAACCAATCGACCATCACTGTTCATTTGATTGATTGCCTGATATCATGTTTGCCAATGAAAATTGAGAACAGCTTTAAAATTGCCATGATCATAGCCGGGGAAGAAGCAACATCCCACCGCAGTTTGTCAACATTTTAGCCGTTTTAATGGCGACAAATGTTTGAGGCTACTGTCCGTCCCCGCGAGCGAAGTCATCTGTACAAACAAAGGAACGGGTACGAGTCTGCAATGTACGCACTGCTGATGAGCGTTCTTTAATGGTCCACCAAGAGCCATATGCTGCTTCATCTATTATCTGCGACACCACTCTCCTGACAGCCTCCAGACTGAAGCTGCTGTTTAACCTGCAGACCTGCTGTTAAAAACGTCGAGCGGACGTAATTAGCAGCTCTGACTGCCTCTTCTTCTACCACACTCGTCTTCCTCCTGTTTCACCTGCCAAAGCTTCACTTACTCAAACCTCCATTAATGCATAAAACTGCCAATATTCTATATTGTTGTTAATGTCAACAGACCTCATGAGTAGATCCAGGCTGAAAGTGTTCTCTGTATAATAAACAATCATTTACTCTAAAGCGAGAAGTAAATAGAGATTTTGGACACTTATGAATCATTATCTGTTTGTGACGACGCTGACAGTCGGAGTGTCCCACGACGCCTATTTTGGCATCCAAAAAATGTGACGCATTGCATTGTGGGATTGATAGTATAAAGTCAATGACACTGTGGGAATTTTAAAGGACACTATGTAATGCGTATATTTCACACACATATGGAAACTCTAATACAACGGAAAACAGTAAATAATATTTAGAATATTATTCAAATAATAGCGTTTGTCTGGGTCTATTTTTAGCTGCGTATTAACATATATTTGACGTCCTGTGAGTATTGTTTGCACCAGAACATTATACGTTTACCTGACGCGTCAGAGGGTTTGTTACACAGAATCTTTTGATTTTGATCTTTTGTTTCTGGAAACTGTTGAGAGAAATACTTAGTGACTGATTGACTGAACTATCTGTCAATCAAACAAGAAAAGCCTTCAGTGCCTCTCTTTGCTCTTCTTTCAATGAAGAAATACTCGCAGGATCCCGGGATTCTCGCATTGTTTCTCCCGTGCATGGTTAGATAAACAGTACGAGTGATTGAGTGGAGATAAACTACAGAGCACATGTTCACAGTAATGTAGAAATGTGGCTCAATGATCTGTCTTTAATCCTTTTTGTAAGAATATCACCAGACATATTCTCTAACATGGGATATAGTTTCATCTGCATGAAAGCGATTGTCATGTATAGTTTCAACTCTCTGTTTCAAATCAAGGTAAGATATCTGTATGAGCATCACCTACAGGAACATACATATTCATAACCTTGTAAAACAAAGTAAACGACAGAGATTCAAACAAACCATTTCAGAGAAACTTAGCGTTGAAACAATGTTAATTAAAACCTCTCCCCTGTCCTCCGGGCTGCAGCGTGTCATCATGTGGCTCCTGCTAATTCATATAATCAATTACTTTGATCCAACACTTACGTTTGTCACTTTTCATTCCCATAAATGCTAAATCACTGTTGCAAGGACCAAGAGCCCGGACCATCTTACTATCAACTGCTTATGTTCACAATAAATCAAAGAAAAACATACTTTGTTCATTTCAGAAAAATAGGATATTGCAATAAGTAGGAATATTTTGACTGTTGAGCTGAAAGTTTAGGATTTAGGAATTTATGACCTTTGAAGCCAGAGATAAAACCTTGGCAGGTCCAGCTGGGAGAGCATTCGGGTCTGTTGTCAACAAAGTCTAAAATATGTGCAAATTTTCGATATTCTGCAAACTTCACAACAGTCAGTGAATCATTGGATTTCTACAATAGAACACTGAGCAATATCCTGGATCTCCACGCTCCGGCGATAACTCGGACAGTCACCTTCTCATGCTCAGCCCCCTGGTTCACTTCAGAGCTACGGAACATGAAGGCAGCTGGGCGTGTACTGGAGAGGCGTTTCACACAATCTGGACTCAGTGTTCATAGATTAGCCTTTCAAGAACACCAAAAAGCCTACTCAGAGTCACTCAGAAACGCACGGACACAGTTCTACTCCAATATCATCAATAAAAACCCTGGAAACTTCAAGCAGTTGTTCTCCACCATAAGTCATCTCCTCAGGCCACAAACTCTTTCACACACTGACACCACAGAAGAGCAGTGCAATAGCTTTATTACTTTCTTCAAGACTAAAGTCGACACTATCCGCTCTTTTCTCTCCAGCTCCTCCGCTCAGTCTGTCCCTGCGATCTCTCAGCAAGAGGTTGAGGGCGTCATCCGCAGGATGAAACCTTCCACCTGCGCACTGGACCCTTTTCCCACAGCCCTGGTAAAATCCAACATTTGTGCTCTAAGCCCCCTGATCACCAAAGTCATTAACCTCTCCCTCCAGACTGGTCATGTCCCATCTTCTCTAAAAACTGCCGTCATCAGACCACTTCTCAAAAAACCCATCTTAGACCCGGATGTCCTCACCAACTACAGGCCCATCTCCAACCTGCCATTTTTATCAAAGGTATTGGAAAAAGTAGTTGTTGCCCAGCTTCAGGACCATCTCAATGCCAACTGCTCTACACTCTGCCCCTTGGCCGTGTCATCAGCCAGCATGGAATACCATTCCAACAGTGCCGCTAGGATCCTGATGACGGTGCGAAAATATAATCACATCACACCCATTCTCCACTCCCTCCACTGGCTTCCTGTCACATTCAGGATCGAATGCAAAATCTCCCTATTCACCCATCAGTGCATACATGGAAATGCTCCTCCGTACCTCAAGGAACTCCTCCCCCAACAAACCTCCACACGCAACCTCCACTCCTCTAAAATAACTTTGCTCCACCCCCCCAGGACCAAGCTCCGCACCATGGCCTTCTGCTCAGCCGCTCCTCACCTGTGGAATTCCCTCCCAGAACACCTGAGGGCTCCACAGGCCACTGACTCCTTCAAGAAGAGCCTAAAAACCTTTCTTTTCACAAAGGCCTTTCCGTAAAATCCCCAACAAATGCATAACGTATACAACAATATGGCGTATACAAAATATTGGCAACACGCTGGTGTACGTTGGTATAAGGTATAAGCAGTATTCGTTAAGAGCTCACTGTGTTACGCTGGGGTGCGTTGTTGAACGCTGATGTTTTGAGCATGTTCAAAATTACCGGATGTACCCGACGTGTGCTTCATAAGATATGCAGATGTTACGTTAGACATACGTGAATACGGAATACGTATGTGAATATTTACCTACATAAATATAGTACGTGAATATTTACCTACGTAAATATAGTACGTGAATATTTACCTACGTAAATATAGTACGTGAATATTTACCTACGTAAATATAGTACGTGAATACTTACGTAAATATAGTATGTGAATATTTACCTACGTAAATATAGTACGTAAATACTTACCTACGTAAATATAGTAAGTGAATACTTACCTACGTAAATACAGTACGTGAATATTTACCTACGTAAATACAGTACGTGAATATTTACCTACGTAAATACAGTACGTGAATATTTACCTACGTAAATATAGTACGTAAATACTTACCTACGTAAATATAGTACGTGAATATTTACCTATGTAAATACAGTACGTGAATATTTACCTACGTAAATACAGTACGTGAATATTTACCTACGTAAATATAGTACGTAAATACTTACCTACGTGAATATAGTACGTGAATACTTACCTACGTAAATACAGTACGTGAATATTTACCTACGTGAATATAGTACGTAAATACTTACCCACGTAAATATAGTGCGTGAATACTTACCTACGTAAATACCTACGTGAATACTTACCTACGTAAATACAGTACGTGAATATTTACCTACGTAAATACAGTACGTGAATATTTACCTACGTAAATACTTACCTACGTGAATACCTACGTGACTATGTTAGAGGTACGTTAGATATCGGCTACGTCGGCTGGCGGTGAATCCTACAGCCAATGTATTGATAACGAGTGGATAACCTATTCCTACCCGATGTTAAGATGATGCCTGACGAGGGAGTAACTTATTAAACGTGTTTCTACGGTACAGCTAGCGTTCAGCATTCTAGCCGTTCTCCAGCATCAGCATGACGTGAACCAAATGATACTTTTTCAGCTCCGTTGTCCAGACGCTCTGATATGTTTTAGATAAGTAAGTGATACGCTATCAATGTTGGACATACGTATAATAATTTGTTATGTATTCGTTATGTATACGTCAGCTACAACACCGCTGTGGAAAAGTTGGACGTATTTGGACTCTGACACATTTTGAGTTACTTTTCATATACGCCGGCATGTTTCTGCCATACGGAGCTGTGTGACAGAACCGTGTGTCTGGTGTGTTCGGCGTATCGTCTGCGTCCTTCAAACGATCACAACTTACCCTTAATTTATATCAACCTATTGCCGATATTTCGTATGCACCGGCATACGTTTCTGTCATATGGAGCTGTGTGACAGGGCCTTTAGCTGTTCGGGGTGACGTGTTCCTGGATCAATAAGTTGAAATGTGAGATAATAAAACTGTGGAGTCGATTGCTCAATATGTCAGAAAACAGAGTAAAAAGAAAGTTTTCTTTGGAGTAAATCACACATTTCTCTTCGGGCTGCAGAGCTTCATGCTGCTTTGAAGAAGCTGCCATGCAGCAAGAACATAATAAGAAGAAAGTTGCTTGCTTAGATTTCACGAAAAACTGTTAATTAAACAATATAAGAATTTCTATATTGAATTAAATATCAGTTTAAAATCCAGAAATGTTTCAGTATTTTTAATTTGAATGGTTTCAATAAGTTTGCTGCCTTTGTTTCTAAAGTCTATTTGTTTCGTATTATTTGTAATTTAAGTTGCTACTCTGATGTCTGGTCACTTTTCCTTTTGTACTCGAGTCTTGTAAGTCTGTTTGAACATATTATTTATGGATGACTGGATGAATAATAATAAAAACTGAATCATGTCCTGGTGAGGACACACGTTGATCCTACTTCAGGGATGTTGCTCACAATGAGGGATTCAGTTAATTAAATGTAAAAATTGTGGAATGCAGTTAAGTCTCAGCACTGAGGGGCCTGATACCAAAACAAGCAACAAGCTCAGTGGATTTTAAATACAAACCACAATTTAGTGTGCATGTAATTGCTGTGATTATGTGGTGATTGGGTTATGTAGATTACACACCTGTTTTGGAGCCCCCCACAGGCAATTCCCATTTGACTGACAGACGGAAATGATTGACTTTGATTCAGGTTTAGTTAGTTCCTCTCTATAACACACTCATGGATCTGCGTCTGTGTTGGAAATAAGAAAACCTTCATTCTTTCTTATGCAGATATTAAGTCTTACTATTGGAGACACAAGTTGGTATTTAGATTGTATGCATGTAGCTGTTATTGATTTCTTTCCCAAATTTAAATTCACCAATATTACAAGAAATGCAGAAACGTGACAACATCCCTGGGACAAATGTTGATGAATATATAAAGAAACAAAGGAGAGAAGGTAGTTAGGCTGTTCCTCAGTGAGTTAGAACGAGCAGGAACATGTGGGCGGGGGTTTGAGATGCTCTGTGGTGATTCACTGGTTTGCTGACCCAGTTTGGAAGAACTTCAGCATGTGTTGCAACAATTCACCCTGACAACCAACAATATGCCTCCAAACTGGTCATACTGTCCAGTTCTGCTGTCTGAGAGTGTAATAATGTTCCCTGTCTCTAGATTATGATGGATAGAGCAAGGCCAGCTTTTAGCACACACAGACACACACACACACACACACACAAACACACACACACACACACACACACGTTATGTCATATGCACAACATCTACAGGGTAGCAACATACAGTATGCTTAAGATATAAAATGAAATAAAGTAATAAAATAGTGCAAGAGACATAACGGTGCAAGCAAGTAGAAATATACATATTAAATACATTAAGATAAAACAGACTGTACCATTTTAAATATTGTAATAATATATCAATATGTGGACATGTGTTATAAACAGTGTGTTCTGTAAACACATGTAAGTAGGGACACTTCGCAGAGCTCAGGAGATCAACTGTCTTATGGGCCTGTGGGATAAAACAGAACAGTCTGCCAGACAGCAGCACACAGAACAGTTTGTTGCCGGGGTGATGGGGTCTTTAATGATCTTGTGTGTCTTCTTCCTGCTCCACTGAGTGTAGCGCTCCTCCATGGATGGCAGCTCCGTCCTGGTGATGTGCTGAGCAGTGTTCACCCTCTGTAGAGTCTTACAGTGGAGGGCGGTGCAGCTGGTATACCAGGCCGTGGTGCACTCAGGAGACTCTGGATGGTGCAGCTGTAGAAGTTGCAGAGCATCCTGGAGTCCATGTTGAACCTCCGAGGAACCTGAAGCTGCTGACTCTCTCCACCGTAGTCCCGTTGGTGGTGATGGGGAGCACACAGCAGGCCTGAGGGGCTCTGGGGTTTGAGGGTCAAGGTGGACTGCTGGGGTCTGCCCGTCAGGAAGTTCAGGAGGTCCCTGAGCTTAATGACGAGCTTGGAGGGCACAATGGTGTTGAATCCTGAATCTTCTCACATATGTTCCTCTGGTCCAGGTGGCGGAGGGCAGTGTGGGGGGCGATGGTGTCGTCTGTGGAACTGCAGAGGATCCAGTGAGTCAGGGAGGGAGGAGGGGATGAAGGTTTAGACTAACTGCACTTCATAATGATGGAGGTGAGTGCAACTTGGCGGTGGTCGTTCAAACCGAGGTTTCTTGAGGACAGGAACAATGGTGGACTATTTAAAACATGTGGGGATTACAGACTGGAGCAGAGACGTAATGTCTGTGAACACATCTGCCAGCTGAACTGCACACACCTTGAGAGCACGGCCAGGGAGGCGGTCAGGTCCAGGAGCCTTGTGTGGGTTAATCCTTTTGAAGGATTTGCACACATCTGTTCTGGTTGAAACCAGTGGGCAGTGATCCTGAGCCGTCTGTACCTCCACAGACTGGGAGCTCTCAAAATGTGCATAAAAAGTGTTCAGTTCAACTGGGAGAGATGCAGACACTTCCTCAGCACCGCTCCTTGTCCTTTCATAGTCTCTTATTGTTTTTAGTCCAGATGTTTCTAGCGTTGGAGCTGAAATGTGTATGATGGAGAGACAACGCTTCAATGTGTTGTTGGAACTACATTCGTGGTTTTACAGTTGTGCTACTGTTTCTTTACTGTTACAACCACATTGTGTCATTTTGGCTCAGCCACTGAATTAATATCAATTAGCAACAGCTGATATGACCTGCAGCTGGAGACATTTAGCAAAGGTCAGTCTCGGTTAAAGAAAGAGAAGCTGCTGCCTGTACACTGATCTTTGCTAATACGAGAGAGCACAAACGATTCATTCACTAACAGATTTGTTTCTTTCAATGTATTTTACAATCAAACAAATGAGCCCAAGTGTTTAAAGGAAGGCAGCTTTGCAAGCACAGCCTGTCATGAACACAGTTCTTGGGAGGGTCAATGAGACAAATGCGCCTCATTGACCCTCCCAAGAACAGTGTTCCCAACTCAGTTTGTTATTTGTCGACGGCGAGAATTTGCGTGTCAACGTTAATCAAATTTGAGCATGGATTTACTGATCGTGGCAAATTTTTGTTTAGCACGGTCATTGACGAGGTCTGTCTTGAGAATAAGACCGTGTGTCTCAGTGAGATTGCCTGTATCAATAAAGGATAAATAAAATGAAATAAATTGTTATTAATGCAGGTGTGGCTGAGCTGTTATGGCAGCTGTCAATTTTCAAATTGCATGCAATGCATTCCTTGTGTTCTGACTAAGTGATCTGTCAGAGGGTGGAACTAATAAAAGCAAATGACGAAGGTGTAAAGAAAAGGTGAAAGTCTGAGAAGTAAGCATTAGCTATCATAACATGTCAGCTAGCATGCACAAGCCACCAATGAATACGTTGTAAAACATGTTAATGAAAAATAAAGTTGCTCCCCCAGTTTGATGATGAATCTGTAAATAGAATGAACCTCGTCTTTGATGAGTGAGAGGATTTAAAAGATGCTCATGAACAAATACATGTTGAGGACCTTAAAGCTGCTGTAAAGCTGATCAGATTTCAGACTTTCTGAAAGGCACAGCTGTGTGTATTTACTGGAAACATTCCACTCTGTGAGGACCTTTACCCATTACTACCCATTACTACCCATTACTACCCATTACTACCCATTCAAAGTATTTGATCCTGACAGAACGAAAGAAACAGAACAAAAGAGCAGGAATTAAATGAAGGGAAGTAGGAAACAAAAGGAGAATAGAAAGATTAGAATGGACCAAATGAGACAAAATACAGATATGTTAGCTTAGAAAAAGAGATGGGAGTTCAGGGGAATTGCCTAGCGCTGTTTATTCTCGCTGACGTGAGGAAACATTGAAATATTGAACCAGATATTTTGCATGACCAACAGGATTTCATCAGAATTTGTTCCCTGTAATGAGGAGTTGGTCGTCTGTGGTGCTACGCGGACAGGAGCACAATAAGTAAATAAAGCGTGGAGGTCTTGTGTATCGTCCGGCTGCTGCAGGTGTGTGCAGGTCTTACTGCTGATGTGGACGAAGGAAAAGCAGAATGATCTTTCCAAGAAGTTCATAATTTATTCATGTTTATGATCAAACCCACTCACTAGCTTAATTCCTTGATTTGACATTTCAAACATGCAGCTATTTGTAACGGCTACTTTCCCTCTCTGTATATACCACACCTGTCCACCCCCTGCCCTCATCTCGTCCCTCTAGCTCTGAATATGATAATGGACATTGTGAATCTATTTGCTGAAGAAGAGTTTGCAGCCAACAGTGCATAATCACGTCTGATTACAGGCAGAGAGCGACGGGGTCTGCAAGCGAGGGGATGGTACATTAGCATAATGTCCCAGAGCATGAAGCACAGGTGAAGAAGCAAGTCATTTAAAATGGACAGAGATGCAGTTCACGCTGGATACTGTGTTCGCAGGCTGCAGAGCAAGAAAGATGGATGAGGCCTCATTAAGACCGCGCCTCTTATACACCAGCTACCACAATAAATGAACCATTTTCTGTCATAACACAAATAATAATGCTTTGTCCCAATTCTCCCCTTTAAACCTCCCCCTTGTTTCCTTGTTAGGATCCCCAAAGTAAGAAAACGTTACATCTGATAAAATAACTCCACAATGAATCACACAGATTTAATACAGGATTGAATGCTTCATTATGAGCTAATAGCAAAACAGAAGAAGTATTACGAGTGTGTGGAGGGCCGTCTTTGTGGTACGATTAACAACAATGCCAGAAGCAATGGAAGAGGGAGAAGTTTTCTACAAGGAAACATTGTACATGCTATGTTTTAAATGGTTTATTAAATCATAAAAGAAGACAAAAGTTAGCAGTAACAGCATTAAATTAATACTGAAATGGAAAATAAGTTATAGGACAAATGTGTTTGCATTAATTTGTTTCACAAAGTAAAAGTTGTTTTTGAGAAACTAAAACTGAAATGCTCGCAATCTCTTTAAAGCTTGCTAGAAGCCTTGCATCTTGCCTACATTTTGGACGAGCCGCTGCACGAAGAGCCACCCAGAGTGCAGTTTCAGTAGTATAAAGACGACGGGATGAAAGTGTGGATAACACTCTCAAGGTCTCACAAGATAAAAAGGGCATTCTTGTATCGGTGCTCTTCAGCTTCACAAAACAAGACTCAACAGCCCAATTTACTTGAAACAGCAGCTCAGCATAGGTTTTACTGACAGTACCCTTATATGTGTTAGAAGAGCAAACAAAATGGCTCGATGCTCTGCTAGTTGTACTACTTGCTACACGTCCACTGCAAAGCAGTTGAGAGGAGGACGCATGTTATACAGCAGAGGAAGAAATGAGGCCAAACAAGATCTCTCAGGGAATTGAGGAGCGAGAACAGCTCTGGTCAATGACTGGGAATACTGTCATTGTCTCCAAACCTTTGATTTAAAGAAGGAAAGGAAATCCAACCTTTGCAATTTGACAGAAAGAAGAAGACTTAGAGTCTGGCGCCACGCTAGCAGCTCTGTGAGCCTGCACCGAGGCATAGTGTCGCCTCGAGCTAAATGTTATCATCATTAACCTGACCTGATCATGGCGACATGAATGTGTGTACCAAATGTCTTGGCAATAGTTGTCCACGCCTTCAACTTCAGACGGTGAACCTTATGGTGGCTGTAGAGGGAAAGTCAGAGGATCAACAAAGTCCAGGGTCCATCCTCTGGGCACCATGAATGTCATGTTAGAGCGATGCATTCAGTAATCAGAAACAAAATGTCAACCTCTTGGTGGCTCTACAGGAAAACTCAGTCAATTTCATCGTAATCCATCTAATAGCTTTTCTTACAGTCTGCCCCGAAGTGGTTGACTGACCGACCAAGAACAACATTGCCATCCTTAGCACAATGCCAGGAGCATGAATACAAAGTGGAGCACATCGGCAGTGGTCGAGGAGCGGTTGGATATGTTTTAAGGCAGCTGTATTAATGGAAGTTTTCTCAAAGGTTAGTGGAGATAAAGTCACCCGGTTGGAATGTTATCAGGCGATTAAATAAGCGTTGTCAGTGGTAATCAGCCTGACAGAAGTGGGTCGGGGGGGGTGACAGGAAAACTAGTTATATTATTTATTCAAGTGGTTGAGCAGCGAAAATAAAAATAGAAGAAGACGGCACCGACCTATGGCGACCATATAGAGTACAGGAGCAGAGTGAAGAAGCATAAAGAGCGAGGAACTCCTCAAGGTGGAAGAACACATTGGAAGACGTGTGTTCATGTCCCCTTTGAAACCAACAATGTGCTGTTTTGTTTGTTCATAACTTTAACATCATAAACTTACTTATTTTACCCAAAACACAATCTTATCCTGACCCCAAACTGAAAAGGTTGTTACATAAACCTAAAGAAGTTTTTTATTTGTGTTCAGAACATTAAGAACGTGTTGTTTTAAGTAACGTATGTCGTCTGACATTATAATGGTATCGATTACTACATATAAGCTGATTTACTTCCCTGATAACATTTGAAATGTTTGATAAAGTCCAGTGGAAACAATGAGGATTGTAAGTGAAGGATGCTCTCTGTGTGCGACACACAAAGGAAGAGTTGGCTGATTATACAGGATGAATGCAGAAGAACTTTAAGTTGAGTTTGTCCTGAAACGTCTGACCAGAATGCCGCGTCAGCCAGATGTCAAAAAAGTGATAAGAAAAGCAAGTAAATTGATGGTAAGGAACAACTTCTGGTTTAATAGTACAGCACTATGATTGATGGTTTGATATCTCAACTGAATCAAAGAAACACAGACATCATGGGGCCATTAGTATACAATCTTCCCTTCTGTTCTGCAGCCCTGTGGCACTAACAACTTTCAGGATTTGTGAGTGCAATAAAGAGACCATAGATTCAAGGTAATTTGCTCCACAATGAGGTGAGACCCAGAGCGCTCGCGGAAGGCTTGCTACAATGCCAGAGCAGTTAACCTGTTCATCGGTCAAAACAAACAAGCCTCACCGTCAACTTTTATCAGCCCTTTATTTCATAACCTTGGCGCAGAAATGAGAGGCTCTCTGAGTGGTTTATAGGGAGGCCGTGTTGAATGCTGGGAGATGCGGTAGCCCGCCTGAGCAGCAATCGCTCTGATCTACAGCAATCTATTGATCCAGCAAGCTTGTCCAATCAATACAAGAGAAGAGAAGAGGGGAAACAACATTAGAGGAGAAAATAGCCTATTTAAGGAGCCTGAAGAGTGAGAGAGGGGGCTGCATACACATTTTGATAAGACAGTTACTGTATGTGGTTTCTGCGCTGCACACATAGGGCTAGATGAAAGGAAATGTATTTTTCCACGGAGACCAATAGAGAAGCTCTGTATTATTTCCTTAGGAGTGCCAGGAATGTAATGAGAAAACTAGCAGAGGGAAAAAAGGCAATGGAGGGGCTGGTTGGGATGAGATATGAGATGAGGCAATGAAGCACAGCAGGCACGCTGCGATTGAGTCGTCTGAGTTAGTGGACATCCAGAAATACGCTACTGCACCAGCTAGAACAAATCAGGTCTGTCAACTCTGCCTACACGTCTCTTCATAAGGGCAACCGGACAACCAAGTGGATGAAAAGATTGTAATTGTAACATCCACACGTTTGACCCGCACAACTGCAATGTTTCTATAAACAGCCTGGCATTCTGTCTGTCTGTGTAACCCTGAGTCACGGGAAGATCCCCTGCCTCTTTATTCACCGTCCACCGTCCATGCCTGAGTTGTAGCAGACAGATGCTGAAGATGGATGAGATTTTAAACTAAAGTAAAGAGTTCCACGCATCCACAGACAATCAGGATGTGGGATGGAATAAGTTGTAGAGCACACAGTCATGAATAAAGAGTTTAATATGTGCAGAAACTAGTGTTACTACATCGCAGGAAATCAATACTTTTTCTTCCCATAGGCTCAAAACAAGGCAGGAGCAAAACAAAGTGTATGATGAAGCTGCAAAGTGCATTTTCTATCTCGCCAAGGGTCAAAATTAAACATTCTCTGGTAAGTTAATACAACAATGGTTAAGTTTATTTTGTCTGCATTTGATATCTTGAACTTCACCATGAAGAACCAGCAGGTTACATTGTTCTCTCTCCAGAACACACAGCTTTTCATTTTCATTCAACTTCATCCTGACAGCAGTTTTAAAAACATTATTTGACTAATTGGCTGAAGGGGACAATTCTCCGGTTCAAATTTAGAAGAAGTGAGGCTTTGATTAAAAAGGAAACATATTTATTTTACCAAACAGTGGAATCACTGTCATCGTAATTTCTCATTTCACAGAATTGCTTAATGATATGACAATTAAGAAAGTATCTGAATTCACTTTGTGGAACTGTGTAATTTACAATTTGTGAAATGCTGTTGTTAGCATGCTAGCTATGCTACCTCCAGACTACTGACCCTGCCAACATTGTTTCCCGTCCCAGAGTAGAGTACATTTCCCTTTGCAGTGTTGACCAATAGAACATCCTCTTTAAGGTTAAAGAGACGCTAAATGAATGTAATAATTGATGAGTTATGAGACAGGAGTCGATGTAACAAGTCTTTTGAGTAAACAATGTGAAGTTATGGTCTGTTAGTGTCCGAGCTCCAGAGCTGCAGCTTGTGTAACGTGGCTGACTTTAACTCGTGCTAACATGCTATTGGGTTTCTATCTTTGCAGCTATAGTAGTTCAACATCTTCCTCTGCGATCGTCGCTACGTTACCAAGATTGTAGCATCGTCTATTTCGTGAGGAAATGCAGATGAACTTCACTGAGCATCTTGGACTGACGCTTGCTGTGTTGCTAGACAGCCAATGGAGCAGTGGTCGTCGGCGTCTAGATACCGATGCACAATGCGACCTTTAGCATCTGAATGAGACACACCAGGCTTTCAAATAACTCCAAAGAAAACCCATTTAGGTCATTATTAGTGTTAACAAACCAAAAGTTTATATTAATATCAATATTAACCATGCACAAACCTTCACAGGGTTTCGCACAAAGGCTGTTTCAAAATATGACTTTTGAATTGCAGCTAGTGCAGCAACTGTTGTAGTCTCTCTTTACATCCCTACAACCAACGCCTCCTCTTCTAGAGACAGCTGTCATGTTAAGGTGCATGTTATTACATGCTTTAGTCATAACAAGCGGTTTGGACCTTTTCCTCCAACAGGAGCATCATTAGTTACGTGGGAGAAGATGAGCAGCTACTCTTCATGATTCCTTCCTGTTCTTCAACATGTCCCACAGCTTTCTCACTATCCCCCTGATTTGAATGTGTTTGTTATAGTCATGCGGCTCAGTAGTACAAACTGAACAGTCTGAACAGAGCACTGTAGCAAGACGTTGAGAGTCGTCTCCCTTTAGAGCCTGAATAATTGAAGTTGATGTATAATTAACACAGCTGCGCTTAAAATCAAAACAATAAATCCTCTCTACATGTCACACCGATGCTGTGAGAGTCTGTGGAACTGGCACACTGGGTCACTTTGCAATCCTCTCCAACGTGCTTTCTGTCTGGGAGGTCATTGTCAGATGCATATTCGTCTCTGTGGTGAGCAGCAGTGTGTGCAGGAGAGCACGTCTCTCCATCTGCATTACATAAATGAGTCTTATCTGCTCGCTCTAAGTATCAGACGGTACAGAGTTCAGGGCTGGGGAATTGTTAAAAGCGTTTAATATGTTCGAGAAGGAGGTTTTGTTTCCGGCTCGGTTTGTCCGTCAGAAGAATCAACAAAGAACTACTTTTCAGATTTTCATGAAACTTAGTGGAAGATGGGCCAAGTAAGAACCTTTTACATTTCACGTGGCAGACTTCCCAACATTGGAGATGGGCTCATTGGCCTCGGCGGAGATCTGAGTTTTCCAAGTGCTGTTATTATAGTATCTTAATGAAATACATTCAAATGAGCAGAAGGATACTTATTGGTAAAATGGTAATAACACTGTGTTTATTAGACTGGATACTCGATATCCGTTGAACAATGAACTCAAGCTGATGCTTTCTTTTAAAAAGTGTTGCATCGTCTTTTTAGAGAACTCTTAAACCCCAGTCTAGAGGAATACACACATGTATGAACATATCTTATCTTATGATGAACGTTGGTTTTGTGAGCATTAGTAAAGCAGTTTTATGCACTTTAACATTCACTTTACATGCCGTCCTGTTGGCTCCGCTGTAAAACACACAATAATGTTCCAATTTCACGGAACAGTGTTACAGTCATTATTCATAATTCATTGAATGTTGAAACTCTCTAAAATGTTCTCTATTTGACATTTTTACCCTCTTACACAAAATAATACCGAGCCTGAAAGTGTCTTCCATAAAGCATAAAGTATTACATATGCCTCTACAGCAATTAGCTCCCATTCTGTGATGAGGGCTTCCACATGTTACATTGTCTGGGATGGAGGAGATGCAAAGCAGGCCATTGTGTGAGGTTCTCATTATGCTACTAAGAGTTTCGCTCCATCTAAATCATGTGGCTGACGCGTCTAATAGGGTCCAAATAAAGTCAGCTCATTTATGAAGCAGTTAATGTGTTCAGCAGAACTCCAGTGGTGGGCCTGTGTTTATGACCATTACGCTGTTCAACACGACATGTTTCTCATGTTTCAACACGCTACAGGGAAAACGCTCTCCACTGCAGTCAGCTGGAGTCTGTGGAATAAAGTGGAGCTGCGGCTTTGAGATCATCTCAGCACGAGTTGGGGAAAACATTGGCGCCAACTATTTATTTGGAGGATAAGGCATTAAAGACATTTGCATAATCTGAGCAGTGCTGCAGCTGGCCCGCAACAAAATCAACTCA